>NC_056749.1:746093032-746308032 GCF_019279795.1 Protopterus annectens | reverse complement strand
CTTGAATATGGATAGGGGTGAGTGTTGCTATATGTGGATAGGGGAGTCTGTTCCAGAGAAGTGGGATCCTTTGCAAGATATACCTGTCCATCCAAATTGTACTATTGATGTTGCAGAAGAAGTTTAGCCTGGCCTCCGTATTTCACACGCCATTTTGACCAGCTGCTATGAAGTAGGTCAGTCAATACTGGTTTACATACCATACGTGAATACCTTGCATGCCAGACTCAATTCACCTCCTAGCAGTCTGCGACAGAGCTCTGAGATTTCCATGGAAAGCATATTCTTTGGGCCTTGTATCCTTTTAGTAAGACATCTCTGTGGGTGTTCCAGTTGTTGCATTTGCTTGGACAGATATATGCCAAAAGGGACATTATACTCAATGAATGGACTAATGAGGGCTGAATAAAGGTGAACAATGACTTTTCTAGATCTAGTCAAAATTCATTATATGCTGTGCTCTGAAGAAGTATTTTATGACAACAGTGGACACTTGCTGGTCAATGGTTGGGTCACTGCACAGGAGTTCCAAAATCCCAAATAACTGAGTCAGCTTTTAGAGGTGTACTGTCAATGCTGTAGCTCCCTAGACGACAAAGCAAAAAATATGATAATGATGATGGTGGTGGTGGTGCATTTTTTGGCATTATGTTTCAATCCTTGATTCTGGCACCAGTTATTTGAACAGGTGATTAGCATTACTTTTGCTGAAGGACATCAAGTAGAAAACAACAAGTTTAAAGGGGAGCAAAAAAAAAAAGATGAGACAAACCCAAATATATGATGCAAAGCTGATATCCCAAAAAGATTATCTTTCCATCTTGCAAACCAACCAAACTTCTGAAATGCATTGGTAGAACAGGTATTGCTAGGAAACCAAATTAGTAAGGACTAGACTGAAAATATCAGGCTAACATCAGTGTTATATTCCCACCCTCCACCTCTTAGCTCAAGAAGTCTAGACAAAAGTGTAAAACCAGAGAAAAGCCTTTATTACTCTTGCAAACATGCACAGATATAGAATAACTTGTTTCATTAGCATGAATTTTGTGAAAAATGTAAACTCAAATTTGTTATATAGTAATGTGAATCTTCAAGGAGGGACAGACCAGAAATATTAGGCAAAAATCTGAATTCTACAGCTTTTTCATGGTGGCTACCTCCACAATCTCTCAGTACAAGAATTCTGGACGAAACCATAACAAATACCTAGGCAAAGGCATAACAGCAGGGACTATACAACATGCTTTTATAAATTTCTGACTACAGAACAGGTTTTTGAATTGGCATGTATTATGGGAAGTATATAAAGTATGAAACACGTCAGATATTTGATAACTTCAATCCTCAAGGTTTTGTTATAAAGACAGATTTTTCAGGGGCAGACCAAAATTACAAGCAAACATTTGGACATTGTTCTCTCATTCCAAATAAAAACGGGCTGCATACTGTAGCCCAACATTCAAAATAAATACTGCAAGCCCAAAAATACAACACAAATATTTAAAGCTCCAAATAAATGTGCATAAACCACAGCAAGTATTGCTAGGACAGATATTTCATTAACTGCGGATATGAAGTCTAAAACTCAAATCTGTTATGCAGCAACTTGAAACCTCGATGTTATGTTTTGCTAGAAAACCTAAAACTGTAAGGAAGGACAGACCAGAAATAGCAGGCCAAAATCTGAGCATTCTTCAACATTCTCTCACCCCACCCCCACCAACTAGCTTTCGACCACTTAGAGCAAGACAAAAGTAACGGTAGGTGCATGGCATAAAATGACTGACAATTTTGATGCTGATTTTACAGACTTCTAAAGATGTTCGAAGAGTCCCGTGCATTTTCTGAAGGAAATGAAATCTGAAACTTCTCAAGACTTTTATTTAGAAGTGTCAGTCCTCCATGCTTTGACAAAAAGCACTTTTTTTTGACGCACAGACCAAAGATGTCAGACTAAACCTGGACTTTTTGCAATATTATCACAGCCCCCATCCCCCTCCCTATCTCTCAACATCCTACCACAGGAAAACTGGACAAAGTCAAAATAATGCTAGAACAAAGGTGCAAAATCAGGGGCACATTTTAAAAACTGCTTTTACAAACTGAAAAATATGGACATTTGGCAATATTCCACACAGCCCTCCCCACCATCTCTCACTCACATAGCACAAGAACAATGCTAAAAAAAAGACAATGGCAGGGCAAAGGCATCAAATCATGGACATTTCAAACTTATTCCGGACATTCAGTGATATTTTTACAGTCCCCACCTCTCAATTCTTAACACCAGAATTCTGGACAATTGCAAAAGTAATGTCAGGACAAAGGCGCACAATCAGGGATGCAATATGGCAGGACAAAGGCGCACAATCAGGGATGCAATATGGCAGGACAAAGGCGTACAATCAGGGACACATTCTCAAGAAGCTTTTAGACAGACAGACGCTAAAGCAAATGTTGCTGTAGTATGTATTTTCTGAAGGATATTATTCATTAACTTTATTCTTGAATGTTTTGCTAGAAAACCACACTATTGAAGGAGGCATCAAACAAAATCATGACACTCTGCAACCTTCTCTCAGACCCCCTCCCCCTACCGGCTTTCAAATGCTTAGAACAAAACCTGTATATTTTGTAATATTCTCACAGCCCATATCCTCTTAGTGGCACAACTTTGACAAAGTCAGAAATTTCACATTTGATTTGCTATTCTCTACTCCTCTCTCAGCACAACATAAGAATTATGGGCAAACCCAATAATAATGGAGAACAAAGGCATAAAGGCAGGTAAAATTAATTGTAGAATTACAAAGATAACCCCTTTTCTCATCTTTTTCAATTTCGAGAAATTTGGACAAAGCCTAAAATAATGGTGGGGATACAGGACCTCAAATACGAACAGATTTTAAACTTGGCTCTTAAAAACTTAGATGGTTGCTAGATGATTTGTGTTAGGCTGCATTTTTTGAAGGATACAAAATGTGAAACTTAAATGCATGCCATTATTTTGTGGCTTCAGTCCTCGTTGACTTACTAGAAGAGCACAGCATTTTGAGAGGAACTGTCTAAACATATGAGGTAAAAATCTGGACATTCACTGAAAACCTGGACAGTTTTGGATTTATTTGTTTTACATTGTTTACATTGAAGAAGGCTGTGTGTATTAACCAGCCGAAACCGGTCTTTGTGCTTTTGCTGTCTTTACTGGATGGACTTCATTCTCCAATAAATGGATTTATTCACCAGGATTCTGTCTGCTGGCTGTCTTTGAATTTTTTGATTATTTATCTTAAGCTGTGCAGTTGCCTCCGCGCAAGAAGTTCCCTTTTACTGTTACACTTATTTTTCATTCTGCTGGAAGCCTGGCCCTGGTGCAGTCTGCAGTTTTTCTACAGGTTGATTTTTCTGTATTTTTTGGTTCGCTTGGAAGACTATTTGGAACTATCGGTTTGCATGTTGTCTGTCTTATGACTAGTTATACTCTTATAACATTGATTCTACAGTTATTTTTGTTTATTTTCCTTCCATTTTATGAATCATAGCAACGTTGCATTCAGATGTTCGTGGGCTCCATTTTCCAGTTATTCAACTTCGCCAGTGTGGTTTTTGTTTGTTGGGAGTTATATCTATGGTTTTTTCATCTAGAAGGAAGGTTTGGACTAAATTTACTTTATACGTTTGGGAACTATTGAGCTTCCATTAACATTTACTGGCGGGACAACCACATATCGTAAATTGTTTAACATTACAACTGACTACTTTCGTTAGTTGATATTTTCATTATGGGATTCCTATGAAGATTATTCTGTTCTTTTTACACTATTTGGAGCATCTTATATCATTTGGGATTCAACGATCCTTTTTTCTGGAGTAGGATTTTTATATTTTTGGATTCTATGTGACTAAATTCTACAACTGTTCAGTGGCTATCTGCTCATAATTATTTTCAATGTACCATACACGTATAACAAGACATACTTTTTGAGTGTATTTGGTATGCTTTAACATCATTAAGCTGTATGTTATTACAAGAGGTTTTGATTTTTACAGTGATTCATGAGCAATATTCATGTTTTTGATCTGAATGTATAACTTGGGTTGTATAATCGCATGATTATATGTTTGTGAAATATTCAGCTTCTGCTGACATACGCTGTATAATTCTATGTTTGTGTAACATCAGCGTTTTGAAGATATATTTGGGTTGGATAACTATATGTTGAGGTATGCTTCGCACTATTTTCACTAATTCAGTGAGTTGCATCACCTTAACTTGGGTTTAATATGAACAATTTCGTTCCTGGCTTCTTTTGACATTACAAGGAGCATTTAAAATCATTTGGGACTCACTGATTTTGCAATTTTTGCAACTTGGTCTTTCATATGTATTGGGTACTCTTATGGAAAGGTTTTGATCCTAATATTTGTTTACCAATCATTATTTTGTGACTATTTTATGTAGTAAATGTTCATTTACTATGTTACCATTTCATTTAGCCAATGTTCTACCATATTATTCCACATGTTAACTGTGGCATGATCCTTAATGATTTAATATTAATGTTCAGAGAGTCAGGTTAGTTTACTAGGTATATTCTGATTTCATATTTGGATTTGATACACTCTGTGTATCAGATTTGAACAATTTGTGGACTAGTAATGGATATCCTAGGTAGGCAACAATTTGGTACCTTGATTACTCTTGTTTATATTGTAGTCTTCTGGAGTGCTCCCTTGTTATAATTCGGTGTATGTTTATTTCTTATACGGAATTGGTTTCATATACTGTTTAGTTACTTTGAGGTCATACCACTTTGATAAGAACATCCAAGTTAATATTTTATTATGTGGTACCTTGACATCCCTCTTATTCTTCCTTTTGTCAATTACTATTTTGAGGGCTCACCACTATTTGCTGGATTCTTTGGCTTTTTTCAATTCTGAACAGGAGACGTAGTCCATATATCTACAGGATTTTGGAGCTATTATAGTCTCTTTACAACAATATTTGACGTAGCTGGTTCTAGCTATTATTGTCAAATTGTTGGGTTTCTTTGCCCTATTTATCTTTGGCATTGTGAATCAGGTCTGACAAATGGATCTTTTAAATTTGGTCTCAGGTCTATCCTCAGATCGTGAGGACTTAAGAGCTTTTGGTCTTGGATCTGCTACTGAGGGCACTAATATAGAAGAGCCTCTTGGTCCTGAAACTATTTGCAATTTGGGCTTTGATAAATTACATAAACATCTGAGGTCGCTCAGATCGAATGTTTGGCATGCCAAACTATTTAAGGCCTATATTGCCAAAGACATTACGCCTTGTGGCTTAAGAGTCAGAATCCAGCCTTTGGTGGGTGAAATTGATGATGAACTCTCTAATGAATGGGCTGGCATTCAACATCAGGCCAGCATGTCATTTGTAAAAGCTTTAACTAAATATTATGAATGGGTAATTGACAAAGAGGTGAATATAGTTTTGGAGTTGGTAAATGAAGTCAAACCATTTGAGGCTGAACCTTTTTTTGTTAAAAATCTTACCAAAGTTGCTTCTGACCTCAGTAATTTAGAAGTACAACTGAAATCAAAGAAAATTAAAAAATTCAACAGAGACCAATCCGATTATCAGGGGAGCAACCCCTTTAGTACAATAAAACATGTTAAATTCCGTTCACAACCTAGTCATCCTTCCAAAAGGAAGAGACTCAAATCAATATTGAGAAACCGTACCTCTGATACAGGTTCATCTATGGATGAATTTTCATCCTGTCTTGAGAATGACTCACAGACTGAATCAGGGTCACCTTCTCCAAAAAGAACTTTGTCAAGTGTCCCTTTAGGCACAAATATCAAAGAGGGGGTAGGAAACACAAAGCAAATAAACAGTATCCAGGGTCTGCTCAAATTGGCAATGCAGAATTAGGGGTTTCATTTAACCAAAATGTCTTAAATTTATCAGACCATGTTTTAACACCAACTGAACTGAGTGTTCTCAATAAAGGACTAACATTTGTACCAGGTTTTTTTGTTCCTGAAGATTCTTTTGCACAAGATGTTGTGTCCTTTTGCAGACTGCATAACTTAAGATTATTCTTTGGTTCAAATGATAATAATCGTGCTTTTGATAAATTTGTTTATCACAAATCACAATTCTCGCCTCCTATGCATCCTGTTGATTTGCAATTTCAGAACAACATTCTCAAAGATCTACATTATGTCAGGTTGGATTCTCGTTTAAAATCTAATAATATTTCTACTCAAGAAAAATATGCTATACAAGATTTACAGAATAATCACAATATTGTCATTATTTCAGCTGACAAAGGTGGAGCTGTTGTGATCTTGAATTGGCTCTACTATGACCAAGAAGCCAAAAGACAACTATCAGACAGGAAATATTATGCTGAGATGGTTATTAATCCCACCATGAAATTTAAAAAAGAAATTGAGGAGTTTTTGTTGCATGCCAGGGAAGCGTCTATCATTGACAATGAGGTGATGCATCAACTTTTGGTTCATGATCCTATGAACCAATATATTTACTTTTTGCCTAAGATTCACAAAGATCCCATTCATCCCCCAGGTAGGCCCATTGTGTCAGGTAGGGGCTACATTACCGAACCTCTGACCCTTTTTCTCACCAAACAAATCAAACCTTTGCTGTCTTTGATACGTTCACGTTTACATAACACAACTAATTTTTTACAAATTATTTCGGAATCACAACTTGAACCAGAATGGTGTATGTGTACCTTTGATGTTAGTGCCCTTTATACCAATATTCCTCATTCTGGTGGTCTTGAGGCATTGTCCTACTGGTTGAATATTTCAGGTTTATATTCAATTGAATACAATGAATTTTTGCTTGATATGACTGCTCATGTATTAACAAACAATGTCTTTTTTTACCAAGAAACTTGTTATTGGCAGACCAAAAGAATGGCTATGGGGTCATCATTTGTCACCATTTATGCCGATTTATTTATGGCTTATGTTGAAGAAGATCTTATTTACAACAACCACAATAATATTTATCTGAATCAATTGGATATCTGGAGACGCTACCTTGATGACTGTTGGTCAGTATGGACAGGGGAACTTGATGAATTGTTTGGATTTTTGGCATATTTAAACAATAATAAATGGGGTCTTCAGTTCACATTACATTATGACATCAATGTTATTACTTTCTTGGATGTTTTAGTTACCAGATTACCTGATAATACCTTAGGGACTAAAGTTTATAGAAAACATCCAGAATATAATACGATCCTACATGCTTCAAGTTTTCACCCACCACATATTGCCAAGAATATACCCAAATCACAATTTATCAGAATGAAAAGGATTTGTTCCGATGAGTCCTCATATCAGGAACAAAGAAGAGATCTCACCAATAGATTCAGAAGTAGGGGTTACAAAATGTGCCATGTTTTCGATGCCAGTAATAAGGTTGGTAAAATGAGCAGGGATGAGTTATTGTCTTACAAGGAACAGTATAACATGGTTTCACAACCAATCAGGTTCACCACCACTTATGGTAGGAATTCTGACAACCTCATACAGAGTATATACAGGCATTGGAACATCTTGCAATATGATCATGAAATATCTGACATTATTCCCAACAAATGCCTTTTTTCTTTTAGAAAAGGCAGGAATTTAAGTAGTTGCTTTAATCATTATAAACATACGCATGAGCATGGCAATTTGGAACCGATTCAGACTACACTTACAGGTAGTATTCCTTTAGACTGTTACCCCTGTGGTCATTGTGTTAACTGTAACAAAATATGCAAAACAAAGCAATTTTCTAGCAAAAATTCTCCTATAGTGTATGATATTAGGTTTTTTGCTAATTGCAGTACAGATTGGGTTATTTACCTGGCTACATACACATGTGGGGCATTTTATGTGGGACAAACGTCCAGACCATTAAGACTTAGGATCTCAGAACACATCAGTAATATTAAGAAGGGCAGAGTACATAATGCTCTATTCAAACATCAGGTAGTTCATCCAACTGCTAACTTTTTATTTACCATAATTGACATTATTAAGGTTAATAAACAAAACAAAACTGGCTGGCATTCTCTACTTCGTTCCAAAGAGAAAAAATGTATCATTAAATTAGGTGGTTTATTTCCACCAGGACTAAATGAGCAGTTCTAAGCGTAACCAATCACATTCTTTTGTTGGGTATTTAAATGACAGTTTTGGATTTATTTGTTTTACATTGAAGAAGGCTGTGTGTATTAACCAGCCAAAACTGATCTGTGTGCTTTTGCTGTCTTTACTGGATGGATTTCATTCTCCAATAAATGGATTTATTCACCAGGATTCTGTCTGTTGGCTGTCTTTGAATTTTATGATTATTTATCTTAAGCCATGCAGTTGCCTCCGCGCAGGAAGTTCCCTTTTACTGTTAAACTTAAATGCATGCCATTATTTTGTGGCTTCAGCCCTCGTTGACTTGCTAGAAGAGCACAGCATTTTGAGAGGAACTGTCTAAACATATGAGGTAAAAATCTGGACATTCACTGAAAACCTGGACAGTTGAGAGGTATCTTGCCACCTGAAAAAAATGAAACTTACCTCTCAGTGTTAGACTTCTTGTGACTGCTCATTGGCTGGCCGCATGCTCTGATGGTAGATTGACCCATTTCTAGATTGACCCATTCCCCTGGACCCCAAGAGCTTTCAGTTGTCCTGGAAAGGGCAGTTTCAGACCCTTTTGATTCAATTGCCTGTAAAGGGCAGTTGAAAATCCTCCTCTCCTGGCAGAAGACTTCCCTTGTCTGCTTTTCAATCCCTTGCTTCAAAAATCCACAACAAACTCCACAGTCTTCAAACTCATCTCCTCTTCCTACTGGGCAAAATGGTAGCAAACAATGCTTGTATCATGTGCCTTTTTTAAAAGAAAATCGCTGGAGATCAGAAGTGTTGCAAGCTCCTTTGGATTAATCATATCCTTTCAACATGCTAATGGCATCAGTAAAACAAAACAAACAAACAAACAAACAAAACAAAAAGCTTTCCAAGCTGTAGCCAATTAGGAATCTCTTAAATAAAAAGGACCAGACAGATTGCATCTTTTGCCAATGTCACCAAGTACAATGAATTCCTAACTGCAGTACCGATTCGACTGACTGACCTGGCCTAGGTGAAGCCTACCTACTGATGGCCGAATCCCAGTGCGAGCTCTGACCTGTGGTAAGAGACTTGGGGGGCCCCTGCAGTTGCTGGTGTTGCAGGTGCCTAACACTGGTTATGACTGCAGATCTATATATAGAATCAATTTTGAAGAGGCCCACACTTCCTTTAGAGGTGATGTATCCTGAGTTGTATACTTCAGTTGATAAGCATGGTGCATTTTTCTTGTTTCCCTGTCCAACTGATCCAATACCTTTTGGGCCAGCTATCACCCCTGACTTTAGGACAGAACAAGAAGAACAAATTGGTTTATATCTTCGACTTTATTGCTAGATGTCAAGGATGTTTTCGGTATTAGTTTTAGTCTTTTTATGTATTCCTTAGTAAATTTTATTCGCATTTGTTCACGTTTTATTGCTGCTCCTTCATCAATTCCCAAATATTTATACACGCCCTCCTGCTCCAAATCTTTTATATCACATTTCTGCAGATTACTGATATTTTCTTGGTGCTGCAGCTGTCATGCTTTAAGCATTGCTTTTACACACTTATGAAGACCAAATGACGTTGTTATATCATCTGAATGTAAGCATTCCTTTATCCGTGAATGCAGGATGCAGTCGAATCCTTTTTACTAATCTGCCCATGCCATACGTAGATTCTTCCCTTGTTTACAGTTATCTATTATAGCTTTATTTAGGAACCAATGGTCTTCTGTTCCATATATCTTTTTTTTGGTATACTTTTGTTCTATTGAAATGATTGAGTTTTTTTTTTTCTAAATGACTATAAACTCTGTCTGCATCAACTCCAATATATAGTCTGTTTATCTTTGGAAGGCAAGTTATTGATCTATAGTTTTATAGTTTTTAGCATATCTTGCAGGTTCACTCTTAGGAATGAGTATCATTGTTCTTGTTATAAACCACTTCTGTGTCAGTTTGAGATGTGCATATAAATAATTATTACCCAGGGCTAAATCTTTCTGTAAAGATGTTCGCCAGACGTTAGGTACTGCATCTGGGCCTCGGGTTTTCAAATTAGGAGCTTTTCTTAATTTTGTTTCAGTTTCTCTGACCATTACTTCAGCCCATTTATATCCTCTGCTTTAGAAGTTCTTACTGTTTTATTTAGTTTCTCTATCCATTCAGCATTTTATGTTCCACAGGGTCTTCATAAACATTTATTCTAAATGTGGGTATTTCTTCTTTTTTGGTGGAGTTTCTATTCCTTTTGCTTTGTTTCCCAATTCTCTATAAAACCATTTTGGGTTACCAATGAATGGGTTCATATTACGTTATCGAAATAGAATGTAATTGAATGCTCAAAACGTCGAAAAGGCCGCATATCAAAACTTTTATTGTGGGGGGCGCAAATATATATTCCAACTCCGAGATTGCACTACAGTGAGGAAAGGGCAAAGATCCCAATTTTCACTGTCCTGCGATCCCACAATGTGATCTTCGAAATGCGGCCATTTCGAAGTTCTGAGTGTTTGATTACGTTATCTTTCGATAACGTAATAGGAAACGCCAATGAATTGCTTATTTTGTACTTTTCCTTTATAATTATCTGCACATATTCTCAGTTTTTCTGCCTATGCTGATAGGTTTTGTTTATTATTTGCAATGGTGCATAATGGATCGTGGTCTGTATATTGTTTTTTCCACATCTGTCTGTTTTAATGATCTGCTCCCTATTCTATATTCTTCTAGCAGTGATACTTCTTGACTGAATTGTTTTATATTTTTCTCTATGTGATGCTTCTATGATGGAATTTTACTTCTTCCATTGCTTCCCTTTATTAGTTTATGTTATTTTGGTAACACCTTACCTGTCATTAATTTAGCTACGCAGCAATGTTTTATTATTTCTGTTATAGCACATGAATTTCTTCTAATAGTCCTGATTATTGTGTTCATCTGTTTTATTACATGTCCAATATTTTGGTTCTTAGTTACTTTCTATAACTTATTTCTTTTGTCAGTCTTTATATGTATATCCATCTCTATTAAATCAAGTAGCTCTTCCCTTTGATTATTTTCTTCTAGACTGAGAGCACTTACTTTGCTCTCCGTTTCCTGTGCATGTTCTACAGAAAGTTACAGAACAACTTTCTGTGGCATATCCTCTTCAGATGCATCCTGCTTTATCTGCTGCCCTTTCATAAGGTAACTCATTGGCCCATCACTCCACAACAATGTGCATCAGACTTGTGACCGCTTCCAGGTCCATTCCTTGCTGTGCAGTTTCATCTGAACTTTTGTACTGGTTTCTTATATAAGACTCCAGACCATCACCATGTGGCAAGTCTTCAGATGCCTCTCACTCCACCTGTTTCTCCTTAATCTTTTTTTAAATTACTAGTTTCCCACTAGGACACAAGTGGTCTTCAGCAATTGAATTCTGCTTGCTGAGCACACTCAAGCAACTCTGCAGTCTGCGGCTACCACCCCACCCATACAGTAAAACTAAACAAGGATATACTTTCTGAGCCTCAAGAGCAGGGTCAGTCCACCCAGGCATTCTACTTGTATGTTTTATGAGAGTGAAGCTATAACATTAGCAGTATTTCTTAGTAGTTCTCAGCTTGCTAATAAAACTGACTGTTGTAGCCTTGTGTCCTCCATCCCCCCAGCTATTGCAGAGATTTCAGTGCTTTCTGCCTTAGTTTGTATCACCTGAGGCCCACCTTTTTATTTGTATCTCTATACATTCCCCCTTCATTGCTAATATATCTCCCTAATCTAATCTGTGCACAAACTGGCTACTAATAAGCAAGTCAATGTGAAGACACACTCCCAACCTTAATAAACGTTGCTGTCTCTTCTTTCCTTCACTTTACAGGTAGAGTTTGAATTATTACTTACCCCCTCTGAGGCCTTCACTGATAGATTTTCCACTGACTGCATCTCTGGTTTTGCTGGTTTCCTTGCATTTCACCTGGTTTATACCCCATGTGCTATACCCCTCCTCAATACTAAGTCTATATTAGAATCCTGCTAATCATGGAGCCATCTTTAAATTACTAGTCTCCCACCAGGACACAAGTGCTCTTCAGCAATTGAATTCTACTTGCTGGTATGCCATTAGACCTCAGGAATTTGTTTAAAGTGTTCAGCTTTGTAAAGTTACACTTACTTTTTGCTGTCCATTCCTCTTGTCTTGGTGGGCTCTCTCTCTCCTCACCTGCTATAGGAGTCCCACAGGGTTCTATCTTAGGACCACTACTATTCACAATCTTCACAAATGACCTCCATACCTCCACACAGCATGCATCTATCATTCAGTATGCAGATTATACTACCTTAATCTGTGCTGCACAAAACATTCCCACCCTCCTGCAAACAACTCAACTAGCATTCTCTGATGTTGAAAACTACCTTACCAAAGCCCAACTTATCCTCAATCTGAAGAAAAGTCAGCTTATGATTATAACCAATTCTAACAAAAACACTGATTACAGTCAATTCACTATCTACTCCACAAATGCTACTTCAGTCACTCCAGTGGCACAGACTAAGCTATTCGGAATAACCATAGACTCCCACCTAAAATCTGATAGTTATCTCAACTTAACTATTAAAAAAGTACATGCCACACTGGGATCACTCTACCATATCAAACCATTTCTTACCAACAACACAAGATCAGCCATTGCTTGCTCCCAATTTCTGTCCACCCTACTCTATGCATCTTTTATTCTGACTTATCTCAACAAAACTGAACTAAGCAAAATGGAAGCCTGCTATAACAGAATTGCCCGCTTTGCTGCAAATTGCTCATATAGAACTCATCACAATACTGCTTTGAGACAGCTCCACTGACTTGAACTGCCCAACCTCCTAACCTACAATCAGCTCTGCCTCTGTCATTCAATCTATTACCTCCCTAATAAGTGTCCTGTCCTCAAAAACCTAGTACAACATCACTCATCCAAACGGCCTCTTATATCATCAAGCAAACTACTACTAGAGGTCACCAACAGCTACAATAGCTTTGGAGACATACTATATAATAGTTCAGTGGCTAAAAAATGGAACTCTCACCCACTAGCATACAAAACACATTATCCAAAGCCTCCTTTAAAAACCTCATTAGGCAGCATCTCAAGCAAAGCTGGCAGTGCCATGATTGCTCCCCAGAATAGTGAAAGTGGATAAGGTACACATACTAAACCTAGAGTACTTGATAATAGTTTTCACTCTTACTCACAAACACTGGCTAATGTACAATGTATGTACTGTGCCTCTGCACTATGCATTTATTCTACCTATGTTCCAAACTTCAGCTGTGCACCACAAATCTATTAATTTCCTTTCTTTTTAAATTAATATTTTCTTGTTATTTTCTCTCCACTGTAACTGCTGATGCGCTGCATACCACTGTAAAAACATGTCTGTTGTAATTTGTGTGTATACTGATCATGTCTAAATATCTAAATGTACCTGTAATTTTTCTATATGGAGCTTTTCTCCCCTAGCCTCTGCTGAAAAAGGACCTTTTCGGCTCAGTCAGACACCCCCGGTTAACAAATGTAAAATAAAATAAATAAATACATAAATCTAGGGACTCATTGCTCCATCATGTTGTAACATTACCTGTCTTGCATTTTCTATGCTAAATCCTTCACCTTGCAGATAATTCACAACTTTACTTTCTATTTCTTTAACTTCTGCCTTACCAATGCGCTTTTCTACATTACCTTTTTGTTTTCTTATTTTTTTCTTTTGTGAAAATCTTTATATCTAGGTGGCTTTGCCTGTATATCTCTTCAAATACTTTTTTTGTTTGTTTGTTTGTTTGTTTTGATTAGTTTTGCTTTCTCCTTTACATAAATATTACAACATATTGGATCTTCTTCCCCATGTCCAGACTTCTTCATCAGATGCCTCCTGTTCCACTTGCTGCTCCTTAATCTGGGCACCATTTGTTTCATCATACTGTGATATTGCCTGTATTGGATTTTCTACACTAAGTCCTTCACCTCACAGATAATCCATGACTTCAGTTTTTATTTGTTTAACTTCCACCTTTCCAATTGTTTCTACATCCCCCAATTGTTTTCTTATTTTTGCATTGTCAAATTGTCCATATCCAGGTGCCATTGCCTGCATTCCTCTTCAAATATTTTTGGAGTTGCTTTTTTGGTATTGATTTGTTTAGCTTTCTCCTTTGCATAAATATTACACCATTTAAGATCACTTTTCTTTCCCGTGTCCATGTTTCTTGTTTAATACTTCAGAAAAAAAAACGGGAAAAAAAGACAAAATTATGACTGTCCACACAGATAAAAAGTTAACTGCTTTCTTTCGTATTAATCACAATGAACAACTCTGAAGAAATTCATTGTGATTAAAATGAAAGAAAGTGCTTAACTTTTTATCTGTGTGGACAGTCATCATTTTGTCTTTTTGTTCACATTTTTTTTCCTGAAATTTATTCTGTTTTCATGAATTTGGTGGCTTTCATATTACTAAGTCTTTCTTGTTTAATACCTTTCAAAAATCTCTGGGCTGTTTTCATTATATATTTGTACTTCCTTTGTCACTTCTTTCTTAGGTGGCCCAAAGTTTTTTAGTTTTCTTGTGCAGGTATTTTCCTTCCTCTAATTTCTCTCTTATTTCTTTTGTTCTTTGAATATATTCTATCTGGAAATTCTGGGCTTCTTGCATAATAGTAACAATACATTATTTCTTCTATATCCTCAATAGTCCAGTCTGTTATCTTTATGTCTCTTATTTGGACTGTCATTTTTTGGGGAAGTATTACTGCATCCACAATGGGGGGGGGGTTGTCCCTCAGATCCTGACCTAACCCCATTGTAGGAATGTTTCTGTGTCCTGAAGATTCTACTCTGCCATTTATTTCCAGTGGTGCAACTTTGTGTACTCCACAATTGGGTACCTATTTTATCCTGGGACCGATGCACTCAGCTGCCTTTTTTTACTTTTTAACCTAGATCTCCCCATGATATATGAAATGTTATCTATATATCAGTGTTGCTTGGTGGGATTTTGTAAAAACAGGGTCCCCCACATAAAGGTACTTACCAAGACTTGAGTATCAATTCAGTTCCATCAGTACTGCTCTCCTTTTTTGCTGATTTCATCTCTTCATTAATACAGCAATTCCAGTGTAGCATCTAGAGAATCCTACGAGGACTTTGCTCCCCCCCCCCCCGTATAATGTCATACTGGGGGGTGGACATGGAGACTGTGTTTAGAGTAGTGCTGTGAAATGACAGAAATGCTTTGCAACATTACACTATCACTTTCAGAATCTCATACTAGCTTTGCTACCTAGGAAAAGCATGTCCAGGCTTAATAATACTCATTCCTTTTCACTGGGATTTCAGCAGTAACACATCCTGCACATATTCTCTCAATGTATCTGCTTACAATACTTTTCTAGATACTCTTCTCAGTGGAACAGCCCTGCTAACCAGTCATTCGTATTGGACACTGTCTATTCATTATTGCTTACTATTTATTCAGACTGTTAACACTTATAATATATTATAAGCATCTTAATTTAATCTTTACATTTTAAACAATGACATAAATACATGTACACTAACAGAACATAAAACAAACCACAGTATCATTATTCATTATGATCACGCATTATACAAATGCCCTCATTTTATCAATTAGCATTCATACCAACATTATATATAAATTGTACAATACTTGCCTTCTCCTAAACTTTACTCCTCATCATAAACATTATTCTGCACTTATTTTTCCCACAAATTCCATTTATTTATATGTAATTTGTTCTTTTATTTTTCTAACAATCCCCACTTCAGTTCATTTATCTCCTTTACCATATTAAATACTTCAGTTACAGCTGATTTAGATTTTGGTTTCCATTTTCTAGTAACTGCTTTTTTGGCAGGCAATAACATTAAATGTTAGTAGGCCTTACTATATCTAGGCAATTCAGAGTCTTTGTCCAAACTCAGAAGAATAATTTCCTTATTTACAATTATTTGCTCCCCTGATGATTTTGCCAGAGTACTCTGTGCAGAGTTTTTTTAAAAATGTCCAATTCATTACATTCCACAAAACATGTTCCCAGTTATGTCCTTCCCATGACACCTCCAGCATTTGCTATCTACTTGAGCAAAATCTTCTGAAATCTGCTTGTTGTGTAAAATGCCTGTGCAAACATTTTCATACCAAATCCTAAACCTTTTGGACTTTATTGCATACTTGGGGGCCGTACAAAACTATCCCCATTGTTCATGTTTAAATTGCCTTTCTGTTCTTTCTCCCAATCTTTTCTACCCTCCTGTAATTGATTCTTATAGTTAGCATTCAATATTTTATAAACTATATGAATTATCCCTTTTCAACAGCAGCTTCTGTTCTAGACTCATCAAAAAGCTTTACCAGAACTGGACTTTTACATAACATTCCATTAACCCATTCTCTTTGCCTATAAACTACCAACTAACCTGCAGTACAAACTTCTGCTGTATTACTTTTCCCTTCCTATTTTATTTGGTCCTGGTACATGGATTCATGTATTAATTTTCTCCTGATAAATTCCAGCCCCTTCATGCCTGTCTTCTATATCCCGCGTTGCTGTCATGCCTATTGGTAAAAATCTCCTGTCTACATTCCTATTCTGACTTCATTTTTAGAATATGTTCTGCTACTTTATAAATATAATACTTGGTATGGTTGTTGCTATTTTCTTTAAAGGCCTGCATCCCAAATCCTACACTACACGTACTTCTCTAACACCCCCTCCCCATTTCATTATCATCCTTTTCAGCTTCTTGTGTTAGGTATATGAGCCTTAACTGTGCAGCTCTAAAGTGTCAGGTAATCCTAAACCAAATTATTAACTGGCTAAGCCCACTGGATGCACAGTGCCTTTTCAGGAGCAACTTGGGAACAATGCCTGGTTAAGTAACTTATTCTGAGTCACATGATAGGAAATGGAGGCTTTGGGAATTGAAACGAGTCATCATACAAATTTTAGCACCATAAGTGAATTATTTTCTGTGTAAAAATTCCTCTTACAATATTATCAGTTTAACACTTTCATTTATAAAAATATTATCCATTTATTATCCATGTTATTTCGGTATTCCAGTTCCTCAAATATAAAAAATAAAAACTGGACTTCTCACTTACTCATTGTTGCCCTTGGAGTAAAAACTTCTCAAGCATGTCTGATAAAAGAAACACTGTCTCTGTGCAGAAAACCTCCCTGTTGCTTTACTTCACTTAATAAAAACACATGACTGTTGCTCTGCTAAAAGACAGTCTGTAAAATAATTTTTCTTTCTGTGGTTTCCTGTGATTTTATCTCACAGCCCTCTAACACCTTGAATGCTGGTGTCATCTGATCTGCATAGAAGGAGCTTTCGCATGCCCTTTGCTTTGAATTATGCATACATCTATACTGCTGTTTATCCATTGTCTTCTTGGAGGGAGACATTTCCTGCAAGATAAGATCACTGTTTAACTTGATTCTGATGCAATGTCAGAAAAACAAATTTAAAGCAATTTATCATTTTGAATAATGCCGAATATCCATACTTCTTTATAAATTTGAAAATGACAGCAGATTTAACTCTCTCCCTTATTCTGTGCTCTGATGGACTGTCTCTAGGAATATAAGCATAGTCTAGAGATTACTCCTGTTTTACAAAACCTTTTCAAATTTTTAAGTGAAGGGCAGAATAAATTAAGCAATCTAAGTGAGGAATTTTTAATGAGTCATAGAAAGATTTATTTGTATTTAAATAACTTTTCTGACTAAAGTACCTTTGCCCTTTCCTGCTTGATCATGCTGTGGCTATTTTTCATTTTATCAAAGCAAATCAAAACAGACTTGTCTTTTCACTTAATTTCTTTTAATAAAAATTACATGATGTTACTATTTCTAATATGAGATGTGAATCATTGCACCTTTTTCCAATGTATCCCCCAGGCACACAATTTTCATCTTTTGCTGGAATGATTTTGTTGTATACTTTTATTCCCATAATGAGCAAGTGATACCTGTCATTCCATAAATTATATAGGCTTGTGCCTCAAGCTTATGTAGAGATTAGAAAGCATAAATGTGAAACAATTCCAGGAAGACCATCTTAAGTATCCTCCGGTGCATAGAAAGATGATGAATAATACAATATGATAGCAGTAACAGAAATAATAACTTCTGTCTTCATCTAATTCGCAGTCTCATTATGTGTAATTTAACTATCCCCTCTGATCCCAGCCTCCACCAATACTTGCTGACTATATGTGCTCAGGTGATGGAAGTTTCCGAAGGGAATTGCAATTAGGATTTGCCAGTTTTTATTCAATTAGGCTACCCCTGCTTCCTAGAATGTCAGACAAGTAGGACTCATAACGTCACTAACGTGTGACCCTGTAAAAATTGCTAGGGGTACTAAATATACATTCCAGTTTCATATAAAATCACACTCCTTGCCGTCGAGTCACAAGTATCCCATCTTAATGATTTCCAAAAAGCATATGGATAAGCTGATCCTCCGACTTTTGGGAAACTTGCTGATGCACACAGATAGCAGACCCAGATATGATAGGTCCCAGGACATATGCCATGAGCACTAAAAGTTATTTAGGAAAAGTAAGCAGTTTAGTAGAAGTATCTTAACTGAATTAATAATGGGTTTCCACAGCAGTGTGAGTAGCCATGGCTGCTCAGGATATATGCGCTTACTTGATGCAAGTTTAATTGAAATGTGCTTGTCAGTTATGTTTAGTTTTACTTCTGATTTCATCATCAGTAGAGTTTGCTTTGAGTGAGATTACAGAATTTCGGAGGCAGGAAATCTGTAATATGGCCTCTCAGTATACTTATAAATTTGGTTGAGTGGAATATCCAACATATGAGGGTGCAGTGAGGCATGCATCATGCAATGATACTTGCAACAATCTTAGTGGTTAAGGTGCTTACCTTAAAGTCACAAGGCAGATGGTGTGATTCTCACCTTTGAAAATAACTCATCTAGGTTTAAAATGTCCTACAAGGAGAGCAAGCCTACTACTTATATATAAACCAATGAACTCTAAACTGAACCTTAATGTCGATACTTCAGTACTCAGATTTAAGGACTTGGGGATTAATATAATGGTTAAGGTCTTTACCTCACAAGAAAAAGCAAAATATATGATTCTCACATTTGAAAGGGAAATTGACTAGGCTTAAAATAATTTACAAGAGCAAATGGCCTAGTACTTACCTATGAACCTTTATATTTTGCTGTTAAGGTTGACATTGTCTACTATCAGCTTTGTTTCTCAAATATTGTCAGTGTGACATAACTTAGTTTAATGAGTTGTTACTAACTAAGGCGGATCATACTACTCCTTCTCCATCCCTATGCTACGTCTGCTTACATACCATGTCAAACAACCTCTCATCTGAAGCACTCACTTACGTTCATTTTGCCATCAATAATTGTTCCATCCCAGCACATGAGGATGAAATAAGCCACACTACACTTTCTCCTGCTCATCTTTGTATGCACTGGTGTTACTGCTCTGCTGACTGACAATTACCCTTGTATCAGGGATAGTACCCCTGATGTTCAATGGCATCTTTTATCTGTTGTTCTCAAGACTAAAGCTGTTAATCTATGAACACTTACAACTCCAATAAAGGTTATATTGACCATGGCACAATGCAAAAATATGACAACCCTGTGAATTTTGAATGAATATATATATATATATATATATATATATATATATATATATATATATATATATAGGGTTTCACTTCAGAATCTCAAATTACTGAAGATTCACTTTACATATGGTCGAGACCATATGATCGAGTTTTCAGAAACTTGAAAGTCTGAACTGAAAAAAAAAATATCCAAGGACATTTCATTCTGGAGGGGGTTAAGCCCCCTGCACCCACCATACTTAAATATACCATCTCCATATTCGCACTATAGCGAGGAAACTGGAAATCACATATTCTGCGCTTCTGCATTCAGCATGGAATGGGAGATTTCCCTTTTCTCCACTGTAGTGCGATCTTGGAGTTGGTATATTTAAGTAGGGGGGGTGTGTGGGGTGCATGGGGTTTCCCCCTTGCAGAAACAATGTCTTTGGATATATATTTTTTTTATTTCAGTTCAGACTTTTGAGTTTCTGAAAACTCAATCATATGGTCTCGACCATATGTAATTCGAGTTTTCAATAATTCGAGATTCTGAAGTGAAACCATATATATATATATATATATATATATATATATATATAAATATTTATACAGATAGATAGACATATACATATATGGATCTACTGTACTTCATTGAAAGAACACGTCTTCAAAAAAGGACAGTAGACACACACTTATGTGAAAGTGCACTTAACTGAAAGTGCACTTTCGTGAAGAACCTTTCAATGAACTGACCAGGAACACCAAAACAATGCTTTTGCAGGGGGCAAGCCCCCCTGTACCCCCCATTTAGGGGGCTGTGCCCCCACACCCCTCTACTTAAATACACCAACTCTGAGAGCACACTACAGTGGGGAAACAGGTAAATTTCCTTTTCCACACTGTAGTGTGCTTTGTCGCCTCAATGTTCCTTAATGGTTCATCGGACCATTCTTCGCGGAAGTGCACTTTCGGTTAAGTACACTTTCACGTAAGTGTGGGAAGTGATGTACTTTCGATTAAGAGAAATAGACCCATATATATATATATATATATATATATATATATATATATATATAAGAACAAAGACTTTTATTAAGATATATAAATAGATAAGTAGGTAGACAGATACTGTTTTTTTATTATAACAGCTACCTTCCTCAGACAATCTAAGAAGGTAATCCACAAAAGATTTATTCCCCATATGTTTAGTATGAATCATAATCCTATTTCTACCTATTTGAATCTTCTCCTTGTTTGTCAGGTAGTACAGAGCACTAAAGCTCTTAATTGTTAATAAGCTGCTTCCTGTGGCAAAGGTACAGAGTTTGAATCTCTCCTCCTTCATTTGCCTAATGTGTAACTTTGACCAAGTCAATTAACCAGACAATAATATTAGGGAGGATTTTAAATGGTCTCCTAGACTGCATGCCTAGTAACTAACTATAAACTCCTTAAGAAAAATAGTGATCTCACATGGACTCAAAATAAGGAAAGTCAAATGGCACCTATTAAGTTGTGTACATTTCTAAAAAGCTTTAATTCCTACAAAGATTGATTTTTATAGGCCATATATTCTACCAGTCACTGAAACATACATATGCCCTGAGATGTATACTTATGAGATTCCTCCCTAATGCTTAATTTACATAGTTATGATACTTATGAGAGTCCTCCCTAGGGCATAAATAGTTATGACCCTTACCAGATTACTCTTTAGGGCATCCTTTACATAGTCATGACACTTATGAGATTCGTCCCTAGTACGAGCTTCTTCCCTAGGGCATAATTTACATAGTTATGACAGCTTACGTATGTGAGATGGAACATATTCAGTATATGCTCTGAATGATAGTCCATCGTTCTCTCCTTGTGCTGCTATTTTATTCATCTGATATTAATGTAACTGTCAGCTGGACATGATCTTATGTCTGTTCCTGATATCTTACTGTCCTTTTTCATGACTTAGTCCATCTCATGATTAACCTAATTACAAGAATGGACAATATATATAAGAGAGAACATGCATTATACTATACTCTTGAAACATTTCTTTTTAGCATGAAGTTGCTGACACCTTTACTGATCACTTCCCCATTTCAACCTTCTATTCCCTTAGTAAGGTAAAGAAGATCCCTAATTTTGGCTCTCCAAAAACCAGAAGTAATTTTTGTCCTCTAAATTTATTTTGGTTCAGTAGCAGTTAAACTGCTCTATACTACACTATTCTGAACTAAACTGTAAGGTGAATTTAATAAAGACTACATGTTTTTTCCATGCTGACATCACACTGTGCTGCTTACATGGGCACGGACATTTTTAGATTCAGTAAGCACTGCTGAGTAGTGCACCCACATGCACCAACACAGAAACTTCTGTGGCATGCAAATCACCTCATAAACAGGTAAATCTCATGCAAATTGGCAGGTAGAGCAATCCAGCAAGTAGATACGCATCTCTTCAGACCCAGAGTCAGTGTCCATAGTGTACACAGAATAATTCCATGTACTGGAGTGTAGACAGACAAAAGAGGTTGTAAAAATGTAGATATATGGACAGAAATGTCATAACGCATACACATGTGAGTGAAAATATTATCCTGTATGCCAGAAAAATTAAAGGAAATAAGTTAAATTAATTTTTTTTAACAATCCGGGCATGTTTGCATGGCGTACCACAGTGTGCAACATGCTTTATAGAAAAAAATAAATGGAAAAAAATGACTGTTATGTGACAGAAATGTATTATAGGACCTTGCATGGAGTCTTTACAATGGTGCATCGGTGCTGTTGTGAACAGTATGGCTATGACTCATGTAGTTCCCAGGCTGTGAGTATGGATACTTATACAAATGAGGTGGAGTTACTGAATAGCAGAACGGAGAAATCTCGTCTGCATATCCCTTTCATGTAGGCTTATACACATGTTGCTGTTCACACAGGATGTAGCTGGCATTGGGGTGGGGGTGGGGGGGTGTCCACTGACACATTTCAGCTTAGCTGCATCTGTTTGTGCAGTGAGCCACTGTGCTGAGCATCTCGGGAAACAAAAATGTATTCAATTACTTCTAACACTTGTTTAAGCTAAAATATTGCCATTAAATTATGTCAATTATATTGTAGGCAGGTGGAATGCATCACAGTTAGCCAATCACACATTCTGCACCTACAGCAGAGCTCTATAAACTATGCAAACACCCTACACTCTGATTTTTCCAAAATACTCTGGACCATTGGGGTAGAAACCTGTGAATTTTAACTGAGATAATGCTGGGGGTTGCTGCAGGTCTGCTACATCTGTATGTGCTAGATGCTGAAGTCAATGCTGCTGGTGCTGCTGACAATAGGCCTAGGCTGAGAAGGAGAAGAGCATTCAGGCCCAGGGTAACCTTCCAGGAGCTACATGAGCTGGAGATTGTAGAGCACTACAGGGTGGACAGGGACATACTATAAGAAATCACTGAGCTCTGCCACCCTCAACTCAGACACAGAGCCAACAGAGGGGAACCCATCCCAGTGGAAACAAAGATGTGAGTAGCCCTTAGGATACTAGTTACAGGTACTTTCCAAAGACCAACTGGGAACATGATGGAAGTCTCACAGGCATCAGCAAGCAGGATACTTTACCAGTTCCTGGATGCCTTGCTGCCACATGCCAGTGAGCACATTACTTTTCCCCCTCACCTCAGAGGTGAGGGCCAGCAATATGTAACACTTCTACCATACAGCACACTACCCTGAGGTACTGGGTGCCATAGATTGCACTCATGTACAAATCAAGGCACCAGCTGGAGAGGAGGGTAGAATCTATGTCAACCACAAGGGATACCACTCCATCAAATGCCAAGTCATGTGCAATACCCAGGGGATTATAATGAATGTGTCTGCTGGCAGCCCTGGTACAGTTATCATGACTCCCATATCTGGCATGCATCACAGCTGTACCATGTTTGCTATGGGAGGCATCCCATACGGACATTTACTGGGGGATGCTGACTACATTCTGGAAGCATGAATGATGACACCCATCAGGAATGCACACACACACACACACACACACACACACACACACACACACACACACACACCGAAGAATGCCATAATGAGACACACGCACAAACTAATAACATCATAGAGCATGTATTTATGCTTCTGAAGTCATGGTTCCAGTGCCTCAGTATATCTGGTGGAGCCCTGCAGTGCTCTACAGTCACATGTGCACATATGTTCACAGTATGTGCTATGCTACACAATATGATCCTGCAGAAACAACTGCAGAAGGATCAGCAAAGGGAAGAGATACACAGCCCCCCACCAGTGCCTAGGCCACCACAGCCACAATCACAGGAGGGCTCAGAGGAGGAACCCCCTAATGATGTCCCTGTAGGCAGATGTAGGTGTGCCCAGTATGCCCTGGCTTTGGCTAAGAGACAATGCATAGCACATTCACTGACAACCTAGGGCCTTAGGGCATGACACCTTACTCCTACCCACAAACATATTAAAATGGATGCCAGGCAACCCACACAATCTGTGGCTATCCATGTATTGACTGTGTACTACTTGCATCAGACAGAGTAGGACCTGAGCTACAGTTCTGTCAACTGCTGCATTTGCAAGGTAATTCTCTAACCTACACACTACTTGTAAGGATAACTATAATATGGTTTTGTATATATGGATCTGCTGCATTTATGCAAGGAAATATAGTGGGGCTACTTAGACAGAAGAAACATCCACATGGGACTACCGATATTCAGTCCACTAGTATGTGTTCCTTAATACTCACTAGACCGCATGGTTGGAATATTCGTGACATCAGTAAAGGGAGGTGTTAAACAGTGGGGTCACATGATATTTAGACTATTGTCCATCCCAGCAGAACTTGTGGTGTTGTCCCCCCACACCCAACACAGCAGTTTTATAACTGCTTTAACAGTAAGTCATCAATGGTATATCAGCAGGCCAGGCAATCTCAGAGCAGTAACATAGAAATTGATTGTACATTGTATGTCTCACATAACGCAGGAATAACAACATACATATGTATATTGTTGATTGTGTGATGAATGAATCCGCTTGTGTGGCTCAGTGGACTTGGGAGTTAGCATGGGTGATGGTGTTGATGGTTCATATCTGGAAGTATCCACATCTTTTGCATGCGAGGAATTATTATGTTGGTGTTTTCACAGACTGTCATTCTGTGTATAGTGTAACATTATGAACCTCTTTCACATATTAAGTACATCAGGCAGCTGGAGAATGCCATGGACGTTTTGAGTGAAGTGCAGTACTGCAGAAACAGGGACAGATGTCATTGTCTGTAACACCCAAAATCCTGGACTGGAGTACAGATAGGTGTGGGCTGGTGTTACTTTATAAGTACTGACATTCCCACTGGCATGCCCAGACACTTTGTTAAAATGCACGCAATTCTGTTGCCTTGTCATCAAAAAGACCTGTTATGTACAGATACATCTGTACATACATACATATAAGTATACATATCCATCTATCACTATCTCTCTCTCTCTCACATACATATCTATCTCTATGTATTTTCAAGTAGATATATAATATATATATATATATGGATCTACTACTATTCACCGAAACACATTTCACCGAAACACATTTCAGCGAAAGTGATATATGGCCTTTTCCCCACTTTAGTGCGGCCCTGGAGTTAGTATATATATATATATATATATATATATATATATATATATATATATATATATATATATATAGACAGGGGGGGTGTGGGGGGCATAGCAACCCACACATTTAGAATATTTTCAATTATATACATGGATATATGTAATTGTAATATATTACTGTTCTCTGACAATAATATATACATAAAATATGTGGGGGCTACACCCCCCACACCCCCCTTACTATATTTACTAACTCCAGGGTCGCACTACAGTGGGGAAAAGGCCATATATCACTTTCGGTGAAACGTGTTTCGGTGAAATGTGTTTTTGGTGAATTGTGCTTTCAGTGAAAAGTGCACACTAATTTAGTTTTCAGTGAAATGTGCTTTCAGTGAATAGTAGTAGATCCATACATATATATATATATATATATATATATATATATATATATATATATATATATATATATATGTATATATGTAGATTCACTTCATAACACTTCATAGCACTTTCCACCAAGTGTAAGCAGGGGGGCAAGCCCACCTGCACCCCCCATGTGGGAGGCTGTGCCCCACACACCCCGTGCTACTTATATATATCAGCTTCAAGACTGCACTTCACTACACTAAGTGCAATCTTGGAGTTGATATATATAACTGATATGATTTATGTTATTTAAACTCAGTAAATGTATGATATGTGTTTTCATTGTTTTGAGATTCAGTGTTTTGAGTTCATAGGTTCATAGATTAGTAGTATTTTTCAGTGTTTTGAAGTTTCAATGTTTTGGTCTTCTGTATTATGTTTTCTCATTTTCAGTGTTTTGAGTTTTCAGTGTTATGAAGTGAATCCATATATATATATATATATATATATATATATATATATATATATATATATATATATATATGTGTGTGTGTGTGTTTGTGTATAGGGTCTATATTACCAAAGCGAAAAACCCTATGCGCGAATACCAAAACATCGACCCCTATACCGCGAACCATGAAAATCCCGAACGCACTAAACCGTGAAAAGAAAAATATCGAACTCTCGTAGTCGGCCAATCCCACCACCCGCTACATACTACCTACCCAAACAAAATAAATAAACCGCATACATACACTAACCAAACCCTTCTTCTAACCAAAACTAAAGCACCAAAACCCTACCTCCAACACTACAATAAATACCACAACACAACTATCTATGCACTCTCCTTAACCCCTCCCTAAGCCTAAGGTCTGTAACTACTGCACATTTCCAAACCAAAATAAACAGAAAAGCGCAAAGTACTCAAATAATCCAAGAGGTTAATGGAAATACTGGAAGTCTTTAGATGAAACACAGTTTTTTTGACTCACTTCACATAGAAAACGCTGACAACACGAAAATAACGAACTGGAACAAGTAAAAATTGACATCCACATCAAGCAAAAGCATTAACGCTGTTCTTCCCATACATTTTCGTCCTATTACAGACTTCATCAGATAACTTACTGAAAGGTTAGAATACCGTGAACTATGGTGGCAAATGTCTTTGGAAGCATACAGATTCCCAGGTTTAAATGAACATATAAGTATAGCACCTCTTTTAAAACTAAGAGCAGCTAAGCTATGAGATGGATTTAATGGTTGAGACAAATTTTATATGTATTTTAAAATTCATATGTATTATTATTAAAAAATTCATTTTTATAATTATTATAATTAATTTATAGTCATCCATACATCTACTTTTTAGTGTAAGAAATGAAATATATTTTAAGGTGTAAACAAGGGTTTCACTTATTTATTTATTTATTTATTATCTAATCATATAGTCCATTTTTCTTGGATCAGAAAATTTACATAAAAGGTTTTTTTAGATTTTTAAATTATATATGTAATTTTAACAAATCTCCACTAGATGGCACCTATCATTATGGATTCCTTGGTCTAATAATGTGCCCTTAAGGATTTTACATGGTTTATACGGTTTAACAATATTCAATATTAGAAGGATTAATACAATCCTTTTAAACAGAGTATTTAATATGCAAATAACCAAAATACGGACTTCGTTCCAACAAGTTTTAAGACTTTATTACACCAACATCCACCAGATTGAGCGCTTTCATCTGCCCTGAGCAGATTTCATCAGAATACTTAATAATCAGTGCCAAACATTTTTATACTGTTCTTAAATTACATAATTATTCAATAAAAGTTAATTAATTTAAAATCATACAATTAGTCTCTAAAATTACCTAAAACATTTAACCCTTTGGTAACTTCCTATACTTCTTTCTAAGGTTAATGTTAAAGTGCTACTGTGCATATTAATACATAGATATTCTAACAGTATTAAAACAATTATGTACCCTATGCAATGTGTTTTTAATATATATAAAAATGACAATAAAAATAAAATTAAAAATAGACATGACCATAGTCAAAATTCAATAAAATACAATAAAATAGTCAACCCAAATAATGTTCCTTGTTTGTTAACCTAGTTCATGTTTTTAAACAAATGTGCTCATGTTGATTTATGCTGAAAATTACTAATAAAAAATAACTAAATATTTATTTATGCAAATCTATAAGGGTTTGAAATTCAATTATATTATAAATGCAGGTTATATTAGTCTTGTAGGTAATATCAGAAAACCAAGGAATAAACAAAAATTGTAATAAAATATAAGAATTGAAAATTTGAATAAAATAGGTAAATTAGGAAAAATGAAAAAGAGGAAAGGAAAGAAACATTTCCTATATAAATTGTGTTTTTAAACTGTGTTTTTAAACTGTGGCAGCTTTATCCACAAGTATAGCCTTGATGTTAATGTATTCGTTGAGACCTGGCCTAAAATTTGATTTCAGTCTCAACTGCCATTTAATCTCTTTGACTAATAAATGGTTTTTCAAATCACCTCCACCCGTGTCCATTTTAATGGATTCTAAAATGGCAAATTTAAAACCCGTAAAGCCCACACATTCTACAGAGTGTTTGTAAAGGGCACTTGTCTCTTTTTTTACCTTAATGTCATTAATATGCTCGTATACTCTCTCTTTGAGTGCCCTCTCTGTTTTGCCTACATAAAAGGCTGTACATGTGGCGCACGTAGCTAAATAAACTAACATTTTAGTATAACAGTTGCCATTGCTAAAGGATACCTTACTATTGAGACCATTACTAAGTGTTATACCCTCTACCTCATTAATGTGTTTACATTGTCGACAACTGCCACACTTAGTCGTACCTTTTCTTGCTTTTTTATCAAGGTTAATTCTTCCTCTCTCAAATAACCTCTTGAAATTCATACCTGTCTTGTAGGTCAATAGGGGTTTGTTCCCCACTGTGTCATAAATTTCTTTGTTGGTCTTTAAAATAGACCAATTTTCCTCCAATATTCTAGTAAAATGATCTGAAAATTCATTGTATTCTGTGATACATGCTTTGGAAAAATTCTTCATATTAGTGTTTAAATATTCCTTGCAGATACATTTTTGACCTAACAATGGTTTGTATTTCAAACCCCATCCTAAGTAAACCTCTTCCAAGGTTTCACCAATTAGTTCAATGGGATAGCCTCTTTCTAAAAATGCTTCCATCAAAAATCTAAACTCAGGTAATAAGTCCTCCCTTTCAGAGGTCATTCTTGCAACCCTAACAGCCTGTCCTTTAATGACACTTCTCTTTTGATGGTAAGGATGTTGGCTGTTATAATGGAGGTAAGAATTACACCAGGTTTCTTTACGGAATACATTGGACTTAAAACCTTTTCCTTTTTTACTTAGCTTTATGTCTAAATAACTAATGGCCTGATCCTGGACTTCATGGGTAAAAGACAAAAAACTCGTAGTTCCATTTATGTATTCGATGAATTCTTCCACTTTATTTCCATGACAATCCTCCCAAATAAGGAAGATGTCATCCAAAAACCTGAAGTATACCTTGATGTTTTTCATAAATGCACTTGTAAAAATGTTTTCCTCCTCCCATCCAAGGAGAACCAAATTAGCATAAATGGGGGCACAGGCTGCCCCCATGGCTACTCCTATGGTTTGTCTATAATATTTTCCCAAAAAAGTTATGAAATTATTGTCCAATACCGTTTCTGTCATTTCCAATAACAATAATTTTTCATCTGTTGTGGCCTCTAAATATTTATAGACCATTTTTTCAAAAAATTCAAATCCTTCTATTCTGGGAATACTGGTAAAGAGGTCCCTGACATCAATTGTAACTAATTTACTTGTTTCAGACCATATTCCATCATTAATTTTACCCAGAAACTCCCATGAATCTTGTATTAAATGCTCCTGTTCTTTTACTACATTTTTTAACATTTGGTCAATGAAGACGGCCAATGGATGCGTTTTAGAACCTTTGGCCGAGACAATTGGGCGGAAGGGGGGGTTTTGTATATTTTTGTGTATTTTAGGAATACCAAAGAATTGGGAAATACGTGGATGTTTTTGTTTCAAAAAATTGTATGTCCCATTCTCAATTCTATTCTCTATGAGGTATTCTTCCAATAGTGAATCTATCCTCCTGTAGGCCATTTGGATCTCATTAAATGAACTCATTTCATAAGTTTCACCAGTATTCAACATACTTAATAAAACCTCATTATATACTTTTTGTTCAAAAATAACAACACCCCCACCCTTGTCAGGTTGCATGAACCTCAAATCTCTATTTTCCTTAAGTGAATTAAGAAGTTCATTTTCCATTAGTTTCAAATTGTTGTTTTTGGACCTTTTCCTAGTTTGACTGTATGTTTTATATACCTCATTAGTTACTATATTCTCAAACATATAAATAACAGGGTGCAAAGGCGGGTTGTAAGTACTACTTCTTTTTAAACTTTGAGAGATGTTACCTATATTACCCATAGAGGGACTAACCTGTTCATTTGTAATGTTACTTTTAAATAGTTCTCCCTGCTTGTTGATTAAACTTAAGTTCAACTTCCTCAAATATATTTTTAATTCTGTCAGAATATTTGCTAAGTCTCCGGAAGTGGACCTAACAAACTTAAATCCCTTTGAGAACAATTCAAAATGCTCCTTTTCTAATTTCATGTTCACATAATTGTGTATCTTATATCCTTTATACTGGAATGTAATTCCATTTTTCTCCTGTCTAATTGTATCTATTTCCCTCTCCTTCCCATCCTCTTCCATGCAAATTTGCTTCCACCCATTTGCTCCTGTGGACCTGGGTCTGATGGGTTCCGTTGTTTGCTTGCTATCCTTTCTGATCTCCGTGGTCCTAAAAAAACTTCTGTTGTTTCAGGAAATGAATCTAACTCATCTAAAGGACCATTTCTCCTATTACCATATCTTCCTTGTTCATAACTTTCAAGTACTTCACTTCTCCTATTGCCCCAGCCATCATTGACATTTAAAATGTTCCTATCTTTCCTTTTTCCTTGGTTATCATTGTTTTTCCAAACTTTTTGAAAAGGAGTTGGATAACTTTTACCTTTTTTATACTGCTCTATATCTCTAAATAGTTTACCCTGCTTCCTGTGATATACTTTTTCTACCTTATTTTCTATTCTTTTCAAAATCCTAAAATATAAACCCTCATATTGTTCAAAAGCTAAATCATCCACAATTTCAATTTGAGCACAGTTAACATCATGTAACATTTTCTTCAGTTGCAATTCATTGTGTTTTATAAGCTTTGTTATTAAGGCAAAACCACAGTCATCAAAAAAAGAATGAAATTCTGACAATACATCTTCGCTGTAATGAATGCCAAAAGGGTACTTATAAAATCTTAGTCCCTGAGGGACTACTTTTTTAATCAAACATTGGTGTAAATAATTGTTGTCAATCTCAATACATTTGTATTTGTATAACATTTTTTCTAAACCATATATCTTGTCCTGTAATGTTTCTTCCTTTCTTTTAGAAACATTTTCTTTGGTAAATTGTGGTATATCACGTTCCATGTTCGTAGATTTATCAAAAACATACACTTTTTCAAGTATGTCTTTGAAACTGGAAATGTGATTTTCCACCATTTCAACAGATTGCCGTACCTTATTAGAACTTATTGCCGTATGGTCAGTGGCTTGTACGTTAAAATTTACAGTACCTTTTGTGTTCTTATTGAATTTAGGCAGTCCCCTGTTTTCCGATGTATATTTAATTCCTTGGTTCACTGTTTGCCTTCCGTCCGCATTAGAACCATTTTTCGTTTGGTGCTCCTCGGCCCCGTCGTTTCTATTCAACCCACCATTACTCTCTGGATCCGAGCGTGGAGATGACGTCATTGGGCGCACAGAGGTACTGGCGACGGCGTTCTCGTTCTCCTGCAATTTTCTTCCTACAACTCGATCGTCTTGTGAAAATAGTTCAATCAACTTAGTTAGGTCCCCACGGAGCGAAGTAAGCTCCTCTCTAAGCTGAGAGACCTCTCTTTGAGTCTGTAACAAGTTAACACTGTCATTAATTTCCACGTCGAAACCGACAATAGTGGAGTCGTTCAAACTCACTTCCATATCCAGGCACTGATAAAAAGTTATTAAGGTGAACGAACTAAACGGCTTTTACCACAATGGTTTAACGAAGTCTCCAAGACAAACCAACTGATAAAAAGAATTCAAACCTACGACAAATAACCAAAATACGGACTTCGTTCCAACAAGTTTTAAGACTTTATTACACCAACATCCACCAGATTGAGCGCTTTCATCTGCCCTGAGCAGATTTCATCAGAATACTTAATAATCAGTGCCAAACATTTTTATACTGTTCTTAAATTACATAATTATTCAATAAAAGTTAATTAATTTAAAATCATACAATTAGTCTCTAAAATTACCTAAAACATTTAACCCTTTGGTAACTTCCTATACTTCTTTCTAAGGTTAATGTTAAAGTGCTACTGTGCATATTAATACATAGATATTCTAACAGTATTAAAACAATTATGTACCCTATGCAATATATATATATGAGTATTTAATATGAACATAAATGTGGCTAACATAATTCACAATAAGAACTAATAGAGAGAAAAGTTTCTGTTTTAAATGTGGTTGAACTTTTTAACTTTTTTGCTCTCTTGCTCCTGTTTTAATTGGGAAATTTCATTAATTGTTATATTAAATTGAATTAATTAATCAATTAGAGGGATATATAAAGCAAAGCTAGAATTCAGTAAGTTATCTGATGAAGTCTGTAATAGGACGAAAACGTATGGGAAGAACAGCGTTGATGCTTTTGCTTGATGTGGATGTCAATTTTTACTTGTTCCAGTTCGTTATTTTCGTGTTGTCAGCGTTTTCTATGTGAAGTGAGTCAATAAAACTGTGTTTCATCTAAAGACTTCCAGTATTTCCATTAACCTCTTGGATTACTGCACATTTCCCCTACACACATACACCCAAACAAAATAACTAAAACACATGCATACATTTAAAAAACCCTACCTCCAACACTATACTAAACCTCACATACACAACTAACTATGCACTATCCTTAACCCTTCCCTATCCCTAAGGTCCGTAACTACAGCACACTTCCTCTACACACATACACCCAAACAAAATAAATAAAACACATACATACATTTAAAAAAACACCTACTTCTAACACTACACTAACTCTTACATACATTACCTATCTATGTGCTTACCTTAACCCAAATCCTAACACTAAATTCCTATCTATCGCACACTTACCTTATGGAACTATACCACAGATGGGCCAACCAAAATAAATCGACATTTTGAACTTTGTAGTTTTGAACTTTCCCGGTTTACGTACTTCGCACAATACGGGTAGACGTCTTCATATTCGCCTAAAGGAATCTTCGCTCTCATAATAGGAACCCATATGTGTGCATGTGTATGAATATCTATATCTAATTTTATATATATATATATATATATATATATATATATATATATATATATAAACATACATTTCTGTTTCTCCCCAGATAACACATATACATATCATACACACACACACAGCTATATTTATATATACTTCCCTGTTATATACAGAAATATGTGTGTGGCTGTCTGTATTGTCCTACATACTTTATTAATGGTGAGTAAAGCTGCTCTATCACACATTTATAAAGTTGCTCAAAAGAGCCAAAGTAAGGGCTCAACAGTACATAATGCACTTACCTACAGACCCCTGTGCCTGCTGGATGTCACCACACATACAGCAACAGGTGAGCAGGTGGTGTAATGTATAACTTGTCTACGCATACATGGATAGGACACATTGTTCCTGCCCACAGACTTGCCCATGCAAGTGCAAAGAGACACATATGGACATACTGGTAACTACAGATGCATACAGTTGCTAGGATACTAACACTTATCTGACTGCTAGGATACTAGATGCAGATAATGGTATGAAGCAATATCACTCTTCAGGCCACAGATGCTTTTCAACACAAGCCTAGTTTGTATAATCCACAAGAAGTTTTCCTGCAATCACATACAAAACTGACATCTGCCATGGTGTGTGTGTGTGTGTGTGTGTGTGTGTGTGTGTGTGTGTGTGTGTGTGTGTGTGTGTGTGTGTGTGTGTGTGTGTGTGTATGTCTATGTGTGTCTGTGTGTGTGCACCCCCTGCAAAACAACTGAGAATATATCAGTGACTATCAAAATACAATGGTTATGCACTTTTTGGCCCTGTAAGTTGCTGCTGGCTTCCAAACTGCCCTCTTCTACAAAGGTTTGATGATGTCATCTACCTTAAGACTACCAGCTGCCATTGTAGCACCAGACTTAAGCTGTGACACATGTGATAAGTACCGTGATCTATAATGTGTAAAACTAGATAGGTAGGGGTTCTAATCTCACTCCAGGCTGCTAGGTGTGTATGTCCCTATGGCATATATATGATCATCTCAGTAACTTAAAAAGAAGTAGGATTTTGCAGTATTTTATTTGTAACAGGTGATGTGGCCCTAAAAAGCCTGACCACAATTTAGTCTGCTGATGTCATTAAGCATAATATGTCCTAAACTGATAGTACTAGCAGACATGAGGTATGTTGAGTGCATCATGTACTCTGATCTCTAGTGTGTACCATTACATCGCTAAGTATTCTAATCTACATACAGCCAACTTGCACTTTGTGTGTGCTGTATCCTGTGAGTATTAGCAGGCTGTAATTGGAAGTGGTGCTATCCTCAATGCAGCTATGTTTGTGTGTTTGGCTGTTTGAGCATTTTACATCAGCTTATGGAACCATAGTATGTTTAAACTTAACTAGTATAATAGCCATACAGCCCTCAAAATCCTAGACAACTTTATACTCTCATTTACATGATCAGCACATATTGTCCCAGTCCAAGAAGGACACAGGCAGAAGCTCTGTGGTGAAATGACAGTCACCTAGCCAATAATACAGTTGGCATGTGCTGAGGTGCACTGAGGTGCTCTGTGTGCCTATAGTCAGGGTTCTGTTTCAAAGATGTGTTAAAGTCTGCTAGACAAATCTCTCCCACCAGCATGTATTGCTAATCATGTACTAGGTTAATATCCTTAGAGTGATTAATCCATCTACTATGCCACCTACAGATATGCAGCATTTACAATCAAGCAGCATCACACATTGTCCTGTATGCAAGGCAGAGATCACCTCTGAGTACTCTATATGCTACACACTACAGTAACTCTCATTTCAGATGATCCCCACTGAACACATACTGAAGATGTGAAGTTGCATTGTGAGGGACTATAATGTTGTGTGCATTTGCCAGTACTGCTTGTAAAGGTACATTCTCAAATGGCCATTGCAGTCAGATATTGGGACACTGAGGGAAGAGTACATGCAGGTTATATGTACGTCACTTAAGGGTGACTGTGCCCTCAGCTATGACATATAATTCTTGCCATACCACTTGGGAGACATGGTGTTCTCAGGCACATTAGCTGTAAGCCTGTGTGGCCAGGTTTGTGTGCCCAGTTCATTCACCCTTGAGTATGTACATCACATGTTGTGACTGATGTGCTACTTACCTGGTACATAGGTGTTACTGATGGAAATGATACGACATATATATTTGCATGGAGTTAATGGCCATTAGTATGTCAACAGGCATTTGTTCATCAATGCCCTCTTGCAGGATATTGACATAACTCTGAGACACTATGAGTGCTCACATTTTGCAAGCATCAGCCAACAGTGTTAGCCACAAAAATTCAGTATTCACTTGTATTATGGTTAAATGGATTTCAAGCAGTACAGGACCCAGGACTGAGCCCTGTTGAACACCACTGTTTACAGATTAGCTATTGGAGGCAGGTGTCCCCATGTTGAGCATGTATGCCATCAATGGACCACTTAGTGACTCCTACAATGACAGTACCATGGATTCCAAAGTGTGTACTTTGTATATAATGTCTGAGTGGGGGATATATTCAGATGACTTGGCTCAGTCCAGGGGGTTGTATGCCCTCATGTCCCTTCACCCAGGTCCTTGGTGACTGCCTCAGAAATCTCCATCACATGTAACAGTCATGATCCCCTGTCACACATCCAAACTGTGTATAGTCAACTGTATGTAAATCACATATATGTGTGTGCTGATCAGCTCTATGATGATCGCCCCATGGGCAGACAGATATGGATACTCAGACAAAGATGTGTATAATTATGTTGGTCAGTGGATGCACCACCCCTGTGCTAGCTTATAACAGTTGCCATTGTCCACTCAGCTGGGGTGCTACCAGTGGTTTCAGTATGATTACAAGATGTCCCCAATGGTGTTAGTAATCCTTGTCAGATCCCATGTAGGATGCAGCATGGGATGTTAGCATGTCAAATAGATGGTGTGTATCCTCCATTGAGAGGCTATTTATGACCTGCTCTATAGATATGGAAGTTATGGGACAGGTTGTAGGAATGTTGTGTGTCACATGTGGTGGGGACAGGGGAGTGAAGTTGATGCAGAACCTATGGGACTACAGGTTAGCTGTAAGTACAGACCCATTATATGTGGCATTATTATGTATGAGTTCACTGACAATCTGGGTCCATCCTTTGAGGTTACACATGTAACTACACCATGTGTTGTGGTTCTGCTTTGTGTGGGTGGATAATTTTGTCACATACTGTGTCTACACAACATCACAAAAACACTATGAGCTTCTTTTAGCTGAGGAGGTTGGGCCTCCATTTTAGGGGCAGCACCTTCACCCCAACTGTCACACAACAATGTCGACATCTTATTGTACAGCCTGCTAATGGCAGTTGTCCAACAGTCAGGTTTGCTGTGCCATGAGAAGTCTGTGTTCCTTCTGTCATGTACAGCTGAGTTCCTGCAGTTGTAATGCTTCTGCCATAATGCATGGGTGTAGAGCTGTGCATACTTGTCTGTCCCATCTGAGGGGGGCGGTGCAGTCAAGCTATGTCAACTGTCCCACAGGAGGTAATAAATGGCTTATTTGAAATATATGTCGGTATTGTCTGCAAGGATAGGTTAGTGCTGATAGGTCTAATGAGACTAATCTGTGGTCATAACCCACCAGGGAGGACCTTACCTTGGTGGGGCAACAGTGGTCAAACATATTGGTAAACACATGATGCAATACATAGGTTCACCTTGTGGGGATGTCATGGCACTGCTCTAGGGCATTGTAGTTAAGGACTTGGACCAACATTTGGACAAGAGAGCTGCAGCATGACTAAGCAATACAGCTGGTGTTCACTTAATGCCAACTCAAACCATAGTGTAATGATGTATCTTGATAGACACATGTATATACAAATACACATAACTGGTATCTGGATTCATGTAGCTGCTTCTGTAGCTGACTATTGCTTGATTATGTACCTTCCAGTACTGAATGGTATCTGCAGTGTCTCTGAGAAATCATAGTATTTCACAAATTCTGGATGTGTATCTATCCTTAATGAGTATGTATACACCACCTGCATTATCTAGAACATGCCATTTTGAGGTTTGAAGATGTGGATTGATGTGTAGTCTGGTATGGCTTTCGTGCTGTCCACAACCTTGAACCAGATGTCCTTGACTGCACACATCTTTGCATAATCCAGGGTGGGGACACCTTCCACAGAGTGGGGTTCAGTATTGCCATATCCATCTTGTAGCACCATAACCGTGATGTCGTATAAAGATGGTGTTCTCATTGCCAGATTTAACCTCCACAGTGCAAGTAAGATACATTGGGGGGTATCAGCAGCCTTGACCAGTACTCCAAATCTCAGGGGAGAGAGATGAAGACCATCACTGATGAAGCACTAATGTTTGTTGAGCAAGGCATCCCAAGCAGACATGTAGTAGTTCCCTTACAATGACACCACACGCTAAGGCAATTATTAACTTCCATCAGTTTCTGTGTGTATGCAGCCATCTTCCTAGGTGAGGGTCAACTGCAGCTGAAAGGTATGCACATACCCACGAGAGACACAGACTGGATAAGCTGAGTCATGTCTGCATACAGGCCGGTGACATATGTCCCTAGTTGTACACACCTGCAGGAACTATGATGTCAACATTAAGTTAACTGATATTCCAAGATTTGCGGCAATGTGTGGTAATGCCTATCGTGTCAACCCACAGACAACTCTCTTTGATCTTTCCCATATATAGCCACTTCACACAGACATCAATGTGGTTCATGACTAATCACCCATGTCTAAGAGGTGTGATTTTGTTTTTTGCCTCAGGTGTTTGACTAGTGAGAGAATGGTGCTTGCAGTATTATGTGTACTGTGCAGTCCAGAGGCAGGATTTTCTGAGGTGTCTGTTGTTTGGCAATGTGTCTGGTAAGGAGCTGCACACATAGAGGTGTGTGTGATGTGGATGTAGGTGGTGCAGGATGTGAGCTGTGCATGTTGACATAATGCTCATTACCATATGTAATGACTGCTATTGAAGACACCATGGCAGCCAGGTTCAAAATGCTGTCACATCTGTCACACATGTTTGTGTGTCATAGGAGTAGAGGGCTGGAGACACTCATGACATCTCAGCAGCAAGACCTGCAAAGTTAGGGTCATGCTGCCATACCCTTGGGATTGTCTGTCTGATATACAGTGTTTGTAGGCACACCTTGCAGTGAAGATGTGGATGCCCATGCATGCATAGAGGACTTGTTCAACTTTATTGACATTACATTCCCTCGCATGCATACAATGCCTGTCAAGCAACCAGACAGCACACTGGTTGTTGTATGGCATGATGTGGGAACACAGATTTGTGCTTCCGGTGTATAACTGTACAGTATGCCATGCCTAGGACAGATGTCAGGTGGACACCCATTGGCCAAAGGTGGCCAGTCTGCTGCAGTAGGCCACACAGCCATGTCATGCAGATATCAACCAATAATATGTTGTAGGGCAGGATGCAAGACTAGTTGTGAAATTGTCACCTATGATTGCTCACTGCCATTGTGCCAATTATTTCAGCAAGACTTGACATCTATGTCATTGGACATTGTAGATCATATTGTGGCACTACAGCAGTAATCCCCCTGTTGTCAGTTACCAGGTGGAATACCATCCATCCTGGAATAGAAGGCATAAGACATACAAAAGCCAACTGAGTGGCCAGGTTGCTAATCAAGGCATCTGCCAGAAGAAGGGTATGTGAAGCTTACAAACCCTTTCATGATGTGGAATACTTATGTGGATGAACAAACAAGCTGTGTCCTGCTTATCATCATTGACTTCATAGTAACATTTTGCGTGTGATGACAGACAATATATTGGAGCATGATAGCCTATGTGAGAGAGGTATTGGTAAGAGCAGCAGTAGTAGTTGCCATGCACCAGCAATTCAGTGAACTCCCATGCTTAACACAGTCTTCATAAAGTAAGTGTGTCCTTCCAGTACACACTGCTTGGGTAGTTTCCAACTGCAGAATACCTGTGCAAACCACCTTACCTTCACAGGGAAAACATATTACACTTCCCTAATGTGTTTGTCTGTGCTCTGTAGAGACACCTTGGATAACTCTCTTTTTGGAACATGCTGGAAGTAACTGCAATGCATAGTTGCACAAAGGATAACTAACATGTTGTGCCAAGTATTGTCCCCAGATCTCTGAGTCATGTGTCCGGAAATGCCATGAAAGGAGTTATCATGGATACGAGCAGTAACACTATTGTTCAGCTACCTGACACTGCACCAAACGCTGTTTGTTTTTCTCAAGGCCAACTGAAACTAAGCGGTGAACCCCACTGAGTGTTACACTATGCAAAGGATGATGGAAATATGACTCACTCTACCTTCCATGGCCTAACAAGGTGCTTGGCAATGTTAGGCCAGCAGGCCTTGCTGGAAACTGTGTAGTTTATCTACAGAGTGTTATGTCAGCTGGTGGATAGGCAAATGTCTGACAGTCATAATCTGGGAAGATAGTACTGAGAGACCTGCACTGCAATGATGTCAGTCATCAGTGGATTTCCCTGACATCATTAACGGTGTACCTCTTGTAGCCATTCCCTCTCTGCGGTCACAGCCACTGTCAGTGCCCTCTGACTGACTACATTAGCTGGTGATTTCATCTTACAAGTTGTCACTGAATATAACACAGAAGCAACAGTTATGTAAGATGGCCTGAGACACACATTCAGTTGTTGTCTGAGCCACTGACAAATACTAAATGCCAATGATTGCACAATACTATACTTTGGGTAGTCATCCACCTTTGGAAAATGTTGTAGTATCAGCACACCACACACAGTTGAGACATGACTCATGGAGTTATGGACACAGACAGTAATGTAGCATTTGACTTTCACTGGTTGGTAAGATGTGGGGATGCATTCATTTTTGAACAACCTATACAGAAAGGTATGGGATGTAAATCCCAGACTGTCATTGCTATACTGAATGTGACACTCATCACACCTATCATTGAGTGCAACTGCACCTTTGCTATGTCACTACACAGGCATAGCTTGCAACTGTAGCAGCCACACAAGTTTCATGGTACACCAATACACATAATACATTTCATGTCCTATGGAGTTTATGTCAAGACCGTACATGTGTAGTATGTCTCCCTTCTTTGGAGGTGATGTGTATGGCTGCCATACAGGAGGTGTCAGATCCAACTGTATACCTCCTGAGTATCCATGACATGACTAGCACATGTCTTACCTGTTCCACACACCTACACCGTCATTGTGGTATAAATAGTGCATGCTGGAGAGACAGGTATGTAACACAGACAGTACACCCTATATGTAACAGGCCTCCATGCATATGAAGCACACATCTGCCGTGACATACATCATGTTTAGCTTACACAACAGGATGAAGAACAAGACAATCAGAACTGGTGTTGGACAAATGTCTGTACTTGACATAGGAAATTTTTATATAGGTCATCTCAATCAACACAGCTTGTAGATGTTTTAGGTCTCAAAACCCTGGTGACACTTAGATTAGGGATGCATGAGTATGCTGAATGACACCATTGTCCGTCTTGGCCTGTTATACACATATGAACCTATGGAGCCATGCTCCTATAGTGCTGTACCTTGCTGAAGACATATTTCTTCTGTGCTGATATTCCATCTGGTGCTGTCACATCTATGGCTTTATTGCTACTGTATTTCCATAGGATCATAGGAGATTATTAGGCTAATGGCCCTGGAGCCTTTACAGGCCTAGCCAAGAGTGTATCCCCAGAAAAGAAACCTCAATTAGCACCTGTCACCCCTGTCAGTGAGGGCACAGGTGGAACCCACGGAGCAAATTTGTGGTTTCCCATCCACTCATCAAGATTATGCTTGAAGTGGGTCAGCTTGACGTGTATAGGGAGTCCATACCAAAGACTGGGCAGCATCTGGAAGACAAACCTGTCTCTCCAGCAGGTTTTGTTAATGTCACATATAGATTTATGCCTTTCGATCAGATAATGTGCGAGGAGTTAGACTTGGCGATATGGAGCATCTCTAGTACAGCAGAGTCTGAGATTGCCTTGTAGGTGAGACACAGATCATCTCTGAGTAATCTGTATGATACTGAATAGAGTGATAGTGATTTGAGCCTGTCCACATTGGACAGATGTTAGGGGCCATGGATTCTCTTTGTGAGGTATTTCTGTGTCCTTTCCAGTTTGTGCAGGTGTTTGGAGAGACATATACCAAGCAGGGCATTATACTCAAATGTTGGTCTAATGAAGGAGGAGTATAGGGAGGTAAAAATCTCCTTTTTTCTGGATGCAATCCCTTTACTTGTGAGATGAACCAAGTACAAGCATTTTCTGACCACTGCCACTACATGATGGTTGAATGTGAGATTGTTGTCAACTTGTGTACCCAGGTCTCTCACCACAGGTTGTGTGCTTAGGGGGTTGCTGTTTATGTAGTAATCAGTAGGGGCAATGTTTTTGCTGAATGGTGTGATACTACATGACTTTGACAGCAGTCATTTATTGCTGTAAAACTCTCTTGTAGCATGCTAACATCATTTGTAGAATCAATGACAGCACCCAACGTACATTCATCCACAAACTTGGTCAGCCACAGGCCTTTTTTCTTTGCCTGGACCTCTGAGAAGTAGATGCCAAACAGTAGGGATCCCAGGACAGATCCCTGGGGAACACCACTAGTGGCAAGTCTGCTGTTTTAGGTGGGGACACCTATTTTGACCTTGTGGGTCCTATCAGTGAGCCAGTTGGACACCCACCTTATGAGATAGAGATTTACACCAAGTTGTGTTAGCTTTTCAATGATGCCTGAGTGGGGGATTGCATCAAAGGCTTTATCCAAGTCAAGGTAAGCTGCATGTTCTGACTTTCCCTTATCCAATACCTTGGTGACAGTTTCAAAAAAGTCAGCCAGGTTCATCAGGCATGATCTGCCCTTGATGAGTCTGAACTGGGTGGGTCAAGTGCTTGAAGATTGTCTATGTCCTTGTTTATGAAGTCCATAATAATATGTTCCGTGGCCTTACAGATCAGACTTGTCGAGCTAATGGGGTGATAGTTTCCCAGGTCAGTAGTGGCACCACCTATGTGCAAGGAGATGACAATAGCAGCTCTCCACTCTGCTGGAATGAAGCCTGTACTTTGGCTATGGTTGAATAGGGTGCTCAATGGTGAGGCTACTTCTTGCTGGAGATGATGCAGAATACAGACTGGGATAATATCAGGTCACATGGAATCTAAGTTATCTGCCATGGATAGAGCCTTGTATGAGGTGCAGTACAGGAATCGGAGATGATGAATGGGCCTATGGGGGGCAGGGGGTGAAGTTTGCACTGAACCTATCTGCTAGCAAGTTGGCTAAGTCAACAGGATCATTGTAAGTTGTACCATTAAGAACCAATTTGTAACAAACCTGGGCTTTGCCATGGAGGTTTCAGACATACCCGAAAAAAGGATTTGTGGTTAGCCTTTGTTTCAGAGGCTACTTTTGATTCATAACTGACTTTGGAGGTTTTCACTTGTGATCTAATTTGCTTGTAAAGGCTAAGGAGGGAGTTTTTTGAATTGGGAATTTGTGCCTTTTTACCCTTGGACAACAGTTTCTTCCTTTTGTTGTAAAGCCTGTTGATAGAGGATGTCCAACAGATAGGTTTGTGTTTCCTTGAGGAGCAGGTTTTAGTTCTGTTGGGTATGGCTGAGTTCATGCAGTTGTACAGGTGTTTGCATACTGTACTGGTGTACTGTTCAGCATATTTATCTGCATCCTCTTCCTAACTTCCTAACTTCATTTTGGGGTCAGAAGGTGTGGAATGAGGTATAGCCTGGTAAGGCAAGGGTGCTCTTCACAGCCTTGAACCAAGTTTCCCTTGAATGCACAGATGTCAGCATCTTCCAGTGCTAGGAGAGCCTCCAGTGAGTGCATTTTCAGGTTAAGGCTCCTAGAGTTAAGCAGCATGATCTTCAATTTGCTTTTTTGACAGATCTTTTATGTTGGAAGATTTGTCTTTGGGATATTGCCTAAAAAAGGCACAATGGGGGGGGGGGGGGCAAGAGCTTTGGTCAAAATCCTGAATTCCAGAGGTTGACAAGTGGAATCCATCTCTGGAAAAGCACCGAGGCCTGTCAACCATGTCATCCCAGGCACACGGATATGGAATGACACCAGAAACTCTCAGTTATTAAAGTCAATTATTTTTTTGTTGTTATTGGGGTATCATTATTGGTGAAGGTAGGATGCTGCTTAGGGCTAGGGTCATACCTGCATGGGACACACACTCTGAGAGCTCAGTCATGTCTCTCTTCATATAGTCCTGGAAGGAATATCTCAAGTCATTCACACCAACATGAACAATGACAGAGTCATACTTCTACCTGTTGTGGTGAGACTTAGTACATGCTTGATGTGGTGGATTCTGGCACCTAACAGACAACTGATTGTGATCTTCTCTTGTCAAGCCTGGTGAGGGGGACATCGGAGTGTCTCATAATTGAGTCACCAATGACTAGTATATTTGGTTTATTGTTGTTCCTTATGGGCAGTGAGAAAACATTGTTATGCCTTATGGGCTGTGTTTGTGAGACACTGGTGCATTTTCTGCTGTCTGTAATGTGTTTGATGTTGTATGTGGAATGTTCGTGAGTGTGTTTTGGAGGTCTCTGCTGTTTAGGTAAGTTTTTATTGAGGACCTCTGCATATGTGGGTGTATGTTGTGCTTGGCTATATGATGTGTTTTGTGTGGTGTTTGTGCTGGCAATCTTCTCTTTGTCAGGAGTACATCTGGACTGTGGCACAAGAGAGCATGGACACCAGGTTACTGATATAGATGCACTTCTTGCAAGTAGAAGAATTATGTACTAGGAGAAGAGCGTTGTCAGTGAACATGAGGTAGTTGCTACACTGTCTCAGTATGCCCATGTCGACCAGGCTGGCAGGAGAAACTGATGGGAATTGTGCAGACATAGTGTTCTGAAACTTGGATGGACTTATGGAAAATAGAGTTTTGATAAGGATTTGTTCACAAAAGTGTAGACCACAAAAACTTTCTTAAACATAAGATAACTTGCCTAAAGGTAATGTGCTAAAAGCAGAACTAAGAGGGTTATAATAGCAAACAAATTTAATCAGGATACTAACAACTAATAATAAATACAGCAGAATAAAAGCATGTCAACACTTAAGAGCAAGCAGCAAGGCAAAATAAGGTAATAAAGTAGGAAGAACACAATTACAGAAAAAGCAGCTGAATAAAGTGTAATTATTTTTAGTGGAGAAGGAAGAAACAGTAGATAATTCAAGATTAAGAAACTAAGAGGTTGGCCTTCCCAAATGCTCTTTCTGTACACAGTAGAATGAGCTGATGAGATGGGACTGGGTGGAGTGTCCAAAATCAAAAAAGCAAGGGAGTAGTCCTTTCCAATTGATCAAACTGTACTCAGTGCAGTAAGCAAATGAGATGGGAATGGCAGCAGGGGCGGGCAATTCCAAAGCCACTAAGTTTAAGTCTATACAACAACACTTGGACAGGAGGGTAGAGGAAAAACAAAATGCAGAAAATGAGAAACGCAATTTCAAGCAAATAAATAAATGCAGCACAGTTTTGTTAACTATCACTGAAACAGATTAAGTGGAAAAAGTATACTTATAGAAGCTTTTTTTATCCCGATGGTGATTGAATCATTCACAGCCATGCCACAAGGAGCAGCTAAGATACTGATACAGTCTCACAGAAATGTAAATCCTTATACTAGTAGTAGAAAGGAAAACTTAAGAACCTCAGGGAATCAGGTAACACAAAATGATGTGCTCACACCTTGGTAAGGCTGGCTTCAACAGAAAGTAAACCAACCCCCACTATGAAACCAGCTGAACAGAATCCAGACAGTGATCAGGAATATCAAGCAAATAAATAAATGCAGTACAGTTTTGTTAACTATCAGTAAAATAGAAAAACAAAATGCAGACTCCAAGAAAAGCAATCTCAAGCAAATAAATAAACGCAGTGCAGTTTTGTTAACTTTCACTAAAACAGAAAAACAGAATGCAGACATAGAGACTGGCAATATCAAGCAAATAAAATAAATGCAGCACAGTTTTGTTAACTATCACTGAAACAGATTAAGTGCAAAAAGTATACTTATAGAAGCTTTCTGTATTCAGATGGCTATCTAATCAGTCACAGACAGGCCACAAGGAGCAGGTGTCCCCAACAGAATCCTGAAACAGAAACATAAACAGGTCCATGGCATACCTTTCATTGTGTAAGTATACCACCATTACAACATCATACAACATAAGGTACACAAAATTATGTGGTTTACTCATTACAAATGTCAGCATACAGTATCTGTCAGTAACCACTACAAGTGGCATGGAAAAACAATGTATTACACAAGTGCATGTTAATTTATATAGTCACCCTGTGCATCACACACATAGCTTCATTTATCTGCATCAATGATGAGGATGGCAGGGATGTGGCACAGGTATCATCACTTGCACAGGGTGTTGTGTGGAGTTGCAGGAGGCCTAGGGTGAACCAAAGGGTCGACAGCATGTGTGTGAGTCAGGAAGGGAAGTGGGTAAGATGGACCATGGAAATGTATCGTGCGTGTCTGTAGGTGACCTGCATTTGGCAGTGGTGTGTAAGTGTGTGTGTGTGTGTGTGTGTGTGTGTGTGTGTGTGTGTGTGTGTGTGTGTGTGTGTGTGTGTGTGTGTGTGTGTGTGTGTACGCAGTCAAGCTCAGTGCTAGCCCTACATGTGTGTATGTTGGACAGCTTTGAACCATGCATAGTAGATCTGACTGTTCACTTTCTCTGGCCCCAAACGTGGGAACTGGCTCTACCAAGAGTTGCACTTTCACATCCATGCCCAAGGTCAGAAGTGGTGCTAGTACCTTATTGTGACTGCTGTCTGCTGGGACTGTGTCCTCCACAGGAACACCCAGGACCATGAGCCCATGGCCTGCCATGTTTCGATGTGTACAGCACACTCCCCTCTCTAGCACTGGATGCAGTTCCCCTAAAGAACCATGATTGTGCACAGCTATGTGGACTCTCAGCAGATGGGGTTGCTGACCTACATCCACGACTCTAATGTTCAACTCCAACCAGATGTTCCAGCACAGACACTGTATTCCCCAAGTCAGATAGTGTGTGATCTGTCTCAACCCACCTTCTTTCCACTGCATCAGTAAACTGATCAAGGCTATCAGCAATACAGTGGATGCAGTCAAGAATGTCAGACTGTGCTGCATCCATATCCCTAAGCGTACATCTGGAGTTTCTTTCAGAACATTCCTGTGGCTCCATAATGGCCGGAAATATGCACTGAGTGACCTGTGATGTGAAATCCTGCAACAGATGGTGGATGGACAACAAGACTTCTACAAGCACCCCTATCAATCTGCCTGTGTGGAACCTCACCTGGACTCTGGCTATAGCCAGTGTCTACACTCACTGGAGCCATTGGTGCCACACTTTCCTGTTAAATGTTCCCGCCCTTTGACTGTCCAATAGCTGTGTGAGACTTCTTCAGACTAAAAAACATCTACACATAGTCAGTATTTAAAATAAACTGACAATTAGCAGATTACCCCAACCACCAATCAGAACAATAAACTGCTTACAATCACCTTTCTAGCAACTCTAATCCATTAATCATGAATTGATGCATATATACGCACCATGTCTACCAAGGTCATATAAAAGATATTAAAAATGTTTAAAAATGTTTAAAAACATTGTTATGACGTTACTACAACCACAATTCATTAGTCCAATTTACTATATACTTTATATTCATAAATGCAAGAATATACAAAAACATCCTTACATGAATAATGGATAAATTCAGGTTAGCAACCACTTATAACACTTCATTCAAATTTCACGCACATGAATACCCCAATTAAACAGATAGTCAAATGAACAAAGCCCCCTCCCACACATATATAATCTCTTTATTATTTGTTTTATATACCACCAATCACAACAAGAAACTGCTTACAATCACCTTTCTAGCAACTCTAATCCCTTAATCATGAGTTTATAACTGCATCAATCAAACCATGCTTGAAACCAATTCATCATTTCTTAAAAAGACATTAGTTCATCATATATAAAGCCTAAGCAAAAAAGTCTAAAATGCCTAAAAATATGTATTAGATAAATAGCATATAAAGCATGTATAAAATATACATTAAAGTTTGTGTATAAACAACATCCACATTCAGTGTTTCAAAGGGCGTGACTTCAAAACAGGCTTTAGTGTGAAAGCCCCATTTAAGCCTGGTGGTTTTTCAGTCAGTTTTTTAAAATCAAAAGGTGCTTCAACAAAGTATTAGTTTAAGGGTGTGCACACACAACAAAGTATTAGTTTAAGGGTGTGCACACTTATGAAACCAGCGTATTGCATGTTTTTTTAATTTTTTATATTTTTCCTCTAACAGATTTGTTTGTTTTTCAATTGAATTGTACAGTTTATAGGTCACACTAAAGGTGGGAAAAGTTTTGAAATGATTTATTGTGGTCTCATTTTTTTATATCACAAAAACCTGGCATTTTAATAGGGGTGTGTAAACGTTTTATATCTACTGTATGTTGTGACACCGCAGTCCTGCTTTACACCTTTTTACTTACTGTTATTGGTATTGTTTATTCTTTATTGCAGTACAGTTTTTTTATTCTTTATTATTGCACTACAGTTAGCATAACAAATCTGTGCTTACCCACTCACAGCACAACCTGCAGCTGTTGGGAGAGAAGCACACAATTATGCATACCAGTTTTGCACACATTCAGCACACATTCAGCTTTCATTTTCGACCCATGTGTCCAATGTTCCCCTCTTTCTATGCTTCAGGTCATCATAGTGGGTGACAACACTGCTCATCAGTGGGGTGGATACCAGTAGCACTGGTAAGTTCATTGGCCTATGATCCCGCCTTACATTCTGAGCCTTGGTAAGCACCTACAACAGCCTAGGTTCATATCTGCATATCAGGAGCCCTACAAACACCCTGGACTCCTGCACTCCCCATGCCTGCACCCAAAAGCATGCACCCTCTCCAGAACTGCTTGGCATACTGACAGTAAGATGCACTCTAATGAATGCTGGAGAATTCTCACCTAGTGCCCTTAATATAGGCTGTTTTCCCACTCTTACACATCATTCAGCAACATTCAAAAAAGTGCTGTGTTGCTTAGCATCGCACAAAGCAACAAAGCAGAGTTCAGCATTGTGAAACCTCACACAACCATGGTTTTAATGAAGCTTAGCAATGTGCAAAGAATACTAGCTACGTTTAAGCAGTGCTTAGCACCGTGCAGCTCTCCCAAATGTAAAAATTTTGTTTTTAAATTAAAATAAACTTTACATTGCATTAAACCAATGATATGTGTGCTAGGGACTCAAATTCAGGACCTATGAAGCTTTAAACTCTCACTCTACCCATTTAGGTACTTAGCATATAATCTAGTATACCTTCACATATACTACTAAGCTCTGCGCCACACAAATATGCTTAAATGGGCTTAAACATAAGCAGAAATTAATAATTAACTACATCCAGTTTCCATTTTTAGATATCTGTCAGGAGTCAGCTGTCTATGTGTAAGCGCAGCTTGGCATTGCTGCGGTCCATGCCACACCACACAAATGGACATTAGAAAACAAAATCTAAAAAAAAATAAAGGTATGCTAATTAATTACATTCACTTTCTATTTTTAGATGTCTGTCAGGTGTCAGCTGTCTATATGTAATGCAGCTTGGCATTGCTGCACTCTGGGCCAGACAAATGGAAATTAAAAAAAAATAATAGAAATTTAAAACAGAAAAAAATGAATTCACAGCACATTTCAGCAGTAGCAGGGAACAGTACAGGGAGCCTCACCATGTGCATAACATCTCAGCAGCCTCTACACTTCTGCCTACATGGATTCAATATCCCTGTTACCCTATTATTATTCTCTCCCTCAGCAGCGCTCCATGATTAATAAGCATGACATGCTACTGAGGGGGAACCATGGCTGTGTACATGGGTACATTCAGTGTAGGCTCTACATGGAGCCTGCACAGATTTTAATGAATTCTGGCCTCTGTTGTTGAAAACTTATCCTCACCTTACACTTTATGCTTAACTGCAAAATTCCTATTAGACGCCGGAAAAACAAACCCAAAACACTCCTACTTATAGCACAGATGCAGACATATTTAATCCCTCAATGTCACTCTGCTCAGACACTCAAATATCACTCTTCCTGCCACATCCTGACACAGATTTCTACTATTCACTTTTGGCACTAGCTTTTTCACTCACTTGTATTAAACCTTTTATCATTTACTCTCTCATATTTACCACAATTTAATGAAATGTTTTTTCTCTTATAATAATTGTTGCTATTCTTTATTTTTAAATGTGATATTATTAATCCATGGGTGAAACATAGCAATTGCTAGGTCATCTGCCACACAGGCAAGCCCCCGAAATAATGTCCGCATTATCACAAACCAGAGGACCAAAAAAAGGTGTTCCCTGAAGCTGAGAATAAGAGAAAAAAATTAACTCACAGCTCTCAAAACTGTAGCAAAGAGCTTTGACAACCTTCTTAGTACATTTACTAATATGGTGAAATGCTGCCCTTTAATGTGTCCATAAGTGTTTTGCTACAGATATTAAATACATTAATTTAAGAAGCCATGATATCACTCATGGATTCTTAAATAAATGCTAGTACTCTATCCATGCTCCCTATACCAACTGCTGCTTGCCTTCCTAATGGCTTACACCATAAGTAGTAAACCCACCCACCATGCATCCCTTTTGTGATGATTTCCCTGCTAATTTGGCATTAGTGAGTCACGATTTTACAGCTGATTTATTGTTTCTTTATTATCACAGTAGGTAACTATATACTTTCAGAATTCATAAACAGCCTAACCTTGTATATTATGTAATGCCATGCAGTTGGTCTACTGCAGTAAGCAAGGGGACCCTGATTCATGGAAGCATCTGCACTGTTACTCAGTCCTTTGAGAAATGAGGGTTCTGCTAGTCTCATGGTTGTAGTCTGTGGGTGCATCTTTGGAAAGTTAAGCCATTCCACATCATAGTGCACTAATGCAAGGATTCTTGTGTAGTAAACCAATCCTGATATGTCCATACTAAGTAAGATCTGTGCAGAGCATGAGTTTGGTTGCACCAGGTGCAAGCCGTCTTTGGCAAAGCAATGTGGTCTGTTGACCATGTTCTCCTAGGTTAACAGATATAGAATCCCCCTTGCATCACACCAGAAATTAAGCCAATTGTTAAAGTCAATCATTTTTTGTTCTTACTGTGGTGTCATCCTTGAGGAAGGTAGAATGCTGCTCAATGCAAAGCACATACCTGTGTGAGAAACATATTCAGAGAGAGCAATGGTGTCTCTCTTCATATAGTCCAGGGAGATACATCTCAGGTCATTCATGCACACATGAACTATGATTGGATCATACTGGTGGGCTATTATGGTTTGAGGACTGGGTTTTACAGGGATCTCCTATGGTGGTCTCTAGGGTTAGGGACTAGAGTTGAATAGTCTAGGATATGGTATTAGTGCTAAGATATGGTATTGGTGCTATCTGACATGCAGGCAAGCTGTTCTGAGTTTAAATGTTTGCAATGCATCATTAAATTGCAGGTTATAGTCCTAGTACTAGTTTTGTAAGTAAATTGTGACTGTCCAGACACTTGCATCTATATAGGACACACTCCATGTCTATTTCATTATTTAGATATAGGATACAGCAGTGTTACACTCATTTAATTTTCTGCATTAAATATGCTGAATGGGGGCAATAAATGTCCTTTTAAGACTATGAACTCCTCTGGAGAATAGATGTAGTCCATTAGCTATGGGACATCCAAAAGCAGCTTGAAAACTCACACATCTACATCACAGCAGTCAGACATTAAATCCACTGCCCATGGTTTCATATTCGAAGGCTGTGTAATATAATAAGATTTTGATCAAAATGACTGGAGCCATTAAAGCTAAGAACTGTGCTTTATTTAGCTACAGGGGCAATTTAATACCTTCAGCTTGTCATGTCCAGATAAATGTAATTTAGAATGGAGCACCAAATGTCATTCACAATTATGTCAGTAATGGACAGTTAAACTTCTCTACCATGTCATTTTCAATCTTTTTAATCTATATGTCACCAGGGACTGTCCTTAAATGTAGGGAAGACTACCACAGATGGATTTTCTGTGGGCAGGACATCTGCAAAATGTAAGAAGGAATATCACAGCTTAACCTTCAGGGAGGGACGTTCTTTAGATATAATGCTGATGCATGTTGGAGGATATTCACAGACCATACTTCTCAACTGTCCCTGATTTCAAATTTTAGCTGTGCTCCTGTTAATTCTTCTGAAAACTGGTGACTTTTGGAAAGCAGGTGGTGAATTACATTTAATAAATAATAGCAATAATTAGAGTTAAAGACATCTTTTACTTCAGATAACATGTTAGTTCTCATTCCCTTATTTTGTCAATGTCTCAAGTTAATTGTACTAATATTTTGAAAGTATCTCTGGTTGTCCGTGATTACTTCTGGATTTGTCCCTGATCTCATTGTGTTGAGATTTGTCCATGATTTGTCAAGAGCTATGCTACAGACACATGAGCTTAAAATGATATTGTTAGCAGAAGGCTGTAGCTTATAAATTCAGGCATATGTGTTGTGGTCTGTGCATTGAATGTTCTTTTCCTCTTGTAAGTGTGTCATAGAGGACAATAACACTGAAATGGATGATGGTAACACAGAACAATATTTCTGAAGACTGTGTCCATTAGCGGTAGAGAATTAATAGTTAGACCATGAAGGTGAGGAATTATTATATCACTTTATTTGAGTCTGTCGTGTTGAAGATCCAAATTTTATTACTCAAAATGATGAAAAATTTCAGCTAGTGGAAGATATGACATCTGTGACCAATATAGTTCAGCTTGAAAGGCTTATCATGATGGACGTAGTAAAAGATATTCTTACAAAGCTGATAGAAGGACTTATGTCCCAGCACTTAAACTGTGAGGGATGCAGAAATTATACTGTATCCAGGAGAAGACATTTGTTTTGTTTATGAACCAGAGGAAGGCTACTGGATCAGGATATTTCCAGAAGCGTGTTCTCAGTTGTCACCACAACATATAAAAACAGCCCTAGAAACTTGGCTATATTGTATCATATTTTGATTTAGTCTAGGCAATACTGACACTCTAATACAACTTATGCAGCTGATATGCATTTCAAATAAGCTTGTGTATGCATCAGTAATTAAGTGATGCTATATGCACTGCCTTTAAAGAAGATGCCACATCTGGGAGCTGTAAAAAACATTTTGTAAATTTTGTACAGGCCCAGAACTCTGCCCCATTGTGATGACCATCCACTGGACCAGTAATCAAGGAGTCCCAATCCTCACCACTGTCAATAGTGGGGGACATACACTAGGAGGATGACAGGTACGCACACAGTATTTCCAGATGCAGCTCTTTGCATCAAATGTAATTTACCTTAAGGGCACACAGAGTCCACAATCAGTCCGGGGCTGGTTTCTCCCTCTTTCTTTAGATCCCCAGTAAGACTCTGGACTGGCACAGCTGTAGAATTGAGTCCTTAGCCAGGGTTCCAAGCCAGGTCCTCCAATACTCTCTCTGTCTAACCAGTGCTTTGTGTCCCTGCCCAAGTAGCTGACACACACACTCTTGGAGATTTGTTTTACACACACACCCACCAGGTAAAGGCTGGAACAGGTTTACTAGCTATGCTCCATTCTGCCCAGACTATAAGGTTATCACTGCCACCAGAACCCCTTATCATCTACATTAAAGCCCTTAACACAGGGTGTCCAATTTTACTGTGTAATATTAATCCTAATACAAATGGTACTTTGACCAAGAGCAAGGCTATTAGAAGTGGCCCACGCAGTGTCACCAAATAAATATGCAAGTACTCTCAAAACCTAAATATCTCTACACAGATCAGCCACAATGAAAGACTTAAATATATTTACTAATATATAATAAAAGAACAAAACAATACTAAATATATATTCACAGTGACATCAGAGTTCAAAACCACACAGGAAATATTAAAAACAACATTACAAGACAGTCTCAAATAAATAAAGAAAAATATCTAAACTAAGCTTTACTATATCATGACTATATCTAAGAGAATTATATTATAATCTAAGAACTTACTAACTTAGCACAACATATGTGGTGAATGGGGTTGGGAGGTTGGCCTAATGGTTAAGGTGTTTGCCTTACAAACACAAGGTGCAGGGTTTGAGTCTCACAAGGGATAATTGGCTAGGCTTAAAAATGGCTCGCAAGGGCAGTTAGCCTAGTACTAATCTATGAACCTATGGTTCTTATAGCTGTTGTCAGGTCCTAGACAGAAAGCAGAATGCTTCTCAAATTAATATCTCAAACATTACTGCTGGGCTACCTTGCAGAATGACATAATTTCCTGTCATCTGATTCTAGTTCCCAGGCAAAATCCCCACTACTGGAAGCTGGCAGTATTTAGCATCTACCTGTGAAAATACATAGACCTCAGATATTTGGCAGATGCTGGAAGTCATAAAAGTTCCCAGGCAAAATGTCCCACTGCTGGAAACTTGCAGTATTTTGCATCTACCTGTGAAAATACATAGACCTCAGATCTTTGGCAGATGCTGGAAGTCATAAAACAATTGCATTCCTTCATGCTTTAAGACTAGCAATTAAGTCAATGTAAGTACAAGACAGAAAGCTTCTCAGCACAGACTCCGTGTCTCTAGCTGCATTGAAAACTGAAAGATACCCTCTTTTATTGCATAGCCTATAAAGTAATTTAATTGTAGCTACTTTCCTAATGTTTGCTGGAGTGAAATTAAGCTTCTGTATTCCAGTTTCCACTGTTAAAATATATACATTTAGGCAGTTACAATAGTGCATGTACATTTCTGTTTTCTTCCAGTAGGGCACACTGTGGATGCATTTCAAATACAAGCACTTTATAAAATATATTTTCAACACGTGTCTGTATAAACCAGTTTGATATATACATGACATACAGTTCTAATACAGTTGTAACACAAACATGTTATATAAATCATTTCAACAATCACAAATGGCACATAATTATTTAGAAAATTCCAGCTGGCTGTGCTGGCAGTATCTCCTTTTTTGACACCCATATTGCATGTACCTTTGTAATATGGGAAATTCTGATGAGGAATACAGTGCAATCATCTGAACACTACTAAGATGGATAACCTTTTGGTGTTGTATCTTAGAAATAATGAAAAGCTAAAAACTGTAAAACTTTTGAAGGATATGCTAGAGGCACAAATCAATGACAATGTGCCCTAAAAGCTATACAGTACTTCTAACTATCAAAAATTGTGTTTTATTCAGACTGTAATCAGTGAAATGAAAAAAGATTCACATTAGGCAGAGGTAAGACTGATCATAAGTGCAATCTACGCTGTGTTGGAAAGAGTAAAAAATGTTCTGCCATTCATAGCTGAAGAGCTAAATCAGAGTACATATGGCCATGTACTGGTAGTTTTGTAGATATTTGTTGTTACTGTTTAAAACAGCAGTTACAATAATACATCATACATATTCTAGACTTTGCAGTCAAGTTTTTAGTTACAAGGGATAGCAAGGATTGCCTTTGTCTGTAGAGGTATTTTAAGATGTTTTCATTTATGGAGACATATAAAAGTATAAGTTTTGTAGTATCTGCAGTGTGTGTGTATATTTCATAATAAAATGTTATACACTTGAAGAGTTATGCATGTTCTTTTACACAATCGTTAGAGTTAAGAAGAGGAACATGCTAAAAAATATATATTATGATCCCCGATACCTGGCAGATTCGGAGGTGTACAGAGTTTCTATGATGCTTTTATGAAAAGTGGTAAAGCATATTACACATGACTAAGTGTCTAAATAGCTATACTTACAGGATGTGTACAGTATGCACAGGCCTGTAAGAAAACTCTGGGGGAGATTCATAAAGCTTACCACAAAGTGTACATTATCAGCCTTTTTAAACAACAGGTCACAAGAGACTGCAGATAAATGTTGGGAAGACTATCACAGATGGACCTTCTGTGGGCGGACAGCTGATAAAAGTAGGAAAGACTATCACAGATGGATCTTCAAGGAGGGACTTTTGCAAAAAAAGTGTTGGGGCATGTTGGGGTATCTCCATAGACATGTGAGAGAAAATTATTATTAGCAAAAGGCTGTAGCTTATAAATGAGACCCACATGCAGTGGTCTGTGCATTTTTATTTTTTTGCTCTTGTAAGAGTGTCATGGAGTACAATAGTGCCAAAATGGTCAATGCCATCACATACCCATATTTGTCATCACCATGTCCCTCACCAGTAGACAATAAACAGGTGGACCCTTTTAGAAACAGGGTGGTGGTAATACAGACTGATGTGTAATCCCAGGCTGATCTTGTTGACTTGTCTGGATTTTCATAGAACAATGACAGATTTCAATTCATTTTAGCAGCAATTGATGTGTTGTCCAAATACTCATGGACTATGACTAAAAATAAGTCTAGTAAAAGTGTTGCAAAAGCTTTAAAAAAAAAACCTTTTCATTGACGGGGTACAAACCCAAAAAATTACAAACTGATCAGGGTCCTTCATTTCTTAATGCTGATGTTCAAGCACTATTGAAAAAAACAAAATGAGTAGCATTTTACAACTGCTAATGGCATCAAGGCCTGCATTGTAAAAAAGATTTAACTGCAACCTTAAAAACGAAAAATGTGGCCTTATATTACAGCTTTTAATACACATATAGGTGTACACACATGTTACCATCAGTAACTAGGGCATATAATGAAAGATATCACAGAATCATCACAATGAGACCTATCAATGTTACTTCCTCAAATTCCGTACATGTTTGAAAAACACTGTATGGTGACCTTAAATGCTCTTTGGAAATAAACTTTAAACTTTAAGTAGGTGATAAAGTACAAGTACCACAAATTAAGAAGATGTTTGGTAAGGGGTACAAGCCAAATTTTACAGAAAAAAATATTTATTTCAGAATGTATTCCTAAACCTTTCTCTGTGTATAAATTAAAAATATTATGATGGTAATGAAATAAAAGGTACTTTTTATGAATAAGAAATGTCAGAAACTGAAGCTTCAATATATCGTGTTTATAGGATTGAAAAAAGTTCTTTCTCAAAAATGTAAAAACAGCAAAAATTGCTTGAGTAAAATGGCTTGGTTGGCCCCCAAAGTTTAACTGTTGGGTACATCTTATGTAACCAAAAATTTGAACCTATAAAAAAGGTACACTCCATAAATTTGTGACAGCTGAGTATGCGTCCTACTTGAAAATCATTGGATTAGAATGGATTTTATATTACTGCTCCTATCAATATATCTTTACAAATGTTCCTCAGAAAAAAACATTTCTGAATATAGTGCAAAATTAGAAAATCTATAAATTTCACCGGCCCTTGGGAAATTAGAGTGACAGAAATGTAGTATGACAGAACATGGGATAATATTGAACATGAAGACTGCACATTTTCTGCTGTTGAGCTAGCTAAACCCATGTTTAGGCTGAAAAAATATACAGGTTATTACAACTGTGTTAATGGTGTGGTTACAGACATCAACAAAGCTTTGTAACATGCTGGCTTAACCTGAAAAGTAAAATGTCATAATGGTGCTGCTCATTTATTTACTGTGAATGGTAACCTCACATGTATTTTGGGAGCACCCTCAGGGAACCTGTGTTATGTGAATGGTAACCTCACATGCATTTTGGGACCACCCTCAGGGAACCTGTGTTCTGTGAATGGTAACCTCACATGCATTTTGGGAGCACCCTCAGGGAACCTGTGTTTCAGGTTAGCACTGACCTATACTATGCAGACATTAATGGTGGATACTACACTATGTATGTATACACTGACATTATGAAGCACAGAAGGTTGGGTCTATATTAGCAAATCGAAGGAACTGAAATGCGAATACCATTTCATTGACACATATGTGTCGAACTCACAGGTAAGTGAATGGCCAGATCACCAATTTTTTTCAAACCCCCCCCCCCCCTCTCATCTACCATGAATATGTTGGTGTATTCCATGTCTGATAACATGGTAAAAATTAACCAAAAACATGACATTGTATTTGACTTCAGCTGACATGGATACACTGCAGCTGCCTTCCAGTTTTGCATGCCGATCCCTTTCTCAGAGAAAGCTTTTTGAGAGTGTATGCATGAGACCAGCTACCTGCTTGGAGGCTTTTAGTTATAGCTGGATCTCTAATAGTTAATACTGAGCCAAAATCAATGCCTGGTGACCACTGGCTAACTCCATATCTTCCAGAGCATACTACCAAAGAGTTGTTTGACTCAAACAGGTTTGTACCAGGCTTCAAACTTTTTCCAGCATCAGTCATTAAGTTTTTTCCATAAGAATATGAGAGAAACATTTTTTAATCCTAACCAAGTTCTATACACAAGGTTGGCTACATGTGGGCCCATGCGGGCTCCACTGTTTATTTTTTTCTACATCAGCACTGCAGAGGTATTTTTCTAATTTTCATTGAGTGTATCTTGAGTTTTTGACAAAATCAAATTATTTTCTCACATTTTTTAAGCAAATAATCACATCTCTGGAATTACTTAAGAAGTGTAAATGGAAACTGTTTTAAGCACACAGAAATTTTTACAGCAGTAGCGCACATCCAGTCATAAGTCTTAAACAAGATTTTACAAGTCACAATAAACACAATAAATATTCATTTTATGAATTAATTATTTTAGTCTGTATAATCATCATAAAAGTTTCAGAGCACATAATAAATGCACTACTTGTTACATTAACTATAGACTTGTGCTCCTACTACAGAAATACTCATTCATATGGTTATTGCTCCATTGCGTTCCAGTTTGGACTTATCATCAACAGTTTCACATAGTTAATACTTCAGTATATTCTGCAGTATATAAACTGTCTCAATAAATATCTTTGCAAAGCCTGGAAAATAAAGTTATTACTCAAAATTTTATTTTATTTTTATTTTATCCTAATTTACATTATTCTATACTACCATAAAATGTTCAGCTTTTCTTTATGGATTTATATTTATGGTAGCATTTCTTTATCTAGCCACATTAAAAATATCATTTATGCATTTTAATGATACTTCCATTGGTAAAGTATGAGAAGAATTCACTTGCCAGGTGCATAAGCAAATATGTACCTGTCTCTGGAACAACACTGGTAAACATGCTAATAAAGTGAAACTTGTATTTTACTTGTATTGTATTACCCACCCCATACAGTTCTGGTAGAGTATTTGTCTTTTACCTCATTGCAGTTTAGCTATTGCTCATGAGGTACCTGAGTATATTAACTCACTCTGCAAAATAAAAACCCAAAGCAGGAACAGTTCCTCAGCTCACAATAATCCACACTAGCAAAGTTGCCAAAGGATGTAAGATCCAAAAGGTAAACTACTTCATTTATTGTAAAAAAAAAAAAAAAAAAAAAAAAAAAAAAACAGTAAAACCTGAGCCCTTTCATCCCAAAGTCAAAAGGGACTTCACCAGAGTAAAGAATGCAACTAACTGAATTTAAACACAAAAGTCCAGGAAAAGGTAACCAAAGGGCATTTGAATTTAAAGTACAGTAAAATTAAACCAAAGATCTCTTAGTAAACATTACAAATCACATAAACCTGCAAACTTATCTAAAATATTTATCAAAATGACATAAATATCATGCTGAAAAAACATACTATACACCCAAGCAATTGCATTAAAGTGCATTTTCATAAACCTGTCACACAACAGGGAAACATTAAAGAAAAGCAGGCGGTATTGCCTTGCCTCTTGTTAAACAAAAATGCATTACATTCAGTACAGACTTAATTTGTTTTAAAAAAAAATATGTATCTTTAGCTAAAAGCATTAAGTTTTAAGAACAGGCAAGGGGATATACCCTCATCTAGACCATGAGGTCCAGTGGCATTGGTTCTAATCTGCCACTCGGAATCTTTGCATTCCAGCTTAATTTTCCAAGGTCCACCCCTGAGGTTTAAATCAAGGATGTCAATTACAAAAAAACTTAAAGACATAGTCATTGTAGTTTTGGATGTGTTTAAAAAGGCTATTTCTACTGTCTTGTTTTTTAATATCCCATAGGTGTTCATAAATTCTATTGTTAAACGCTGTTTCAGTTTAACCAACATAGAAACAGGAATAGTGGGAACACAGTGCTATATAAACTACCCTTTCTGTTTTGCAGTAACAGTTCATAGGGCAGAAAATTGTTCCATAACCTACTACCCTTATCTTTTCTCCTTCCTTGATGTGAGAACAGTAGGAACAACAGCCGCTGGGAACCGTTATTGTTTTTACTAAGTACAGTTTGCTTTTCTAGATGGCTCTTCAAGTTCCAATCTGTTCTGAAAGTAACTAGTGGTTTAGTCTGTAGCTTTTCTGTGTTTAAACTACCCATTGAAAGAATTATGCAGTAGTTCTCTAGTAGCAATTGGATATCTCTAGCTTCATGACTATATGTGAGAATGCACCCATGTTTAAATTTAGTGCTTTCTGAAGGTTTGTTTTTCACTATAACATTACCATAAACATAAACACTTGCACCACACCACACTCAGCACATAGTCCCTCAAAACCTACACCACCAAAACACACACATAGAAGCACAAAACACACACCTACATTCGCGGAGGCTCTCAGTAAAAACCTGCCCAAGCAACAGGGACCTCCAAAGCAGAAACACAAGCAACCGCCACCCCCTCAACACAACCCAAACGACACATAGCCCACAAACTCAGTGTGCCACTCAACCACAGCCCATAAGGCATAACAACATACCCAACACTCTAGTCATATGTGACTCTATAGTCAGGCACACTGATGTTCCCCTCACCAGGCTAAACAAGGAGAAAGTTACTGTCAGCTGTCTGTCGGGTGCCAGGATCTACCACATAATGTATGCACTCAGGTCACTCCACAACAAGTACAAATATGACTCTGTCATTGTCCATGTTGGAGTGAATGACCTGAGACGTACCTTCTTGGACTACATGAAAAGGGGCATGGAGGAGCTGTCCAATCTTTTAGCCCAGGCAGGTATGACCCTAGCCCTGAGTAGCATCCTGCCATCACCCAGAATGATACCACAGTACAAGGACAAAATGATTGACTTCACCAATTGGCTAAGCTTCTGGTGTCATTCTAAGGGGATCCAGTATCTGTCTGCCTGGGATGACATGATCGACAAACCACAATGCTTTGCCAGAGATGGCTTGCACCTGTCGCCTCTGGGATTCCGGATACTGGCTAAGGCTCTAGCCATCCCTATACTGCCTTTTTTAGGCAAGGTTCAAATGACAAATTCACCACCCTAACAGGTACAGGCAAGAAGAATCTGGGGGTATTGCTACTCAATGCTAGAAGTCTAAACCTCAAAATGCACTCACTCGAGGCACTCCTTAAAATGGAGAACATCGACATCTGTGCAGTGACAGAGACCTGGTTCAAGGCTCCAGAGAGTACCCCTGCACTACCAGGCTATAATTCATACCACACCTTTTGGCCACCTAACCTGGACCAAAACACTAAAAGTAGAGGCTTGTCCATATTCATTAAGGATATCCACACCTCCAGGCTAGTTGCCCAGCATAATACATCCGAGATTATCCAAGTGCAACTAACTCTGGGCAAGGCCGCAATCCAAATTGTAGCTTGCTACAGATCCCCCACCATGCCCCAGGATTCCCACTCATCATTTCTTAATACACTGGAAAATATTAGAGTACAACCTAACACCCTAATAATGGGCAATTTCAACTACCCCACCATTAACTGGGAAAACTACTCATTTACCAACTCTTGTGCTCAACATTTTCTGAAATTCATAAATTCCAATGCCTTGGATCAACTTATCCACACCCCCACCAGGGGCAGCAATATCCTAGACCTGGTTATTACCAACATGGGCAACCGGTGCTCCACACCAGAGGTCAGTTCCTCGTTGGTCAGATCCGACCACAAGCTAATCACTCTAGACATCCATATCCCTCCCCCCCACCCCATTAGGGAAACCACAGTAAAAAATTTCTCCAAAGCCAACTTCACGCTTCTTAAAACAGAAGTGGCAAACTTCACGACACCCATGCTGACAGACAATAGAGGTATGACTGCTGAATCCTACACAAATGCACTTTATAAGCACTTACACGAGTGCATGGATCATGCAATCCCTAACAGAACCAAGATGCCATCCTCCAAAAAAAGGAAGCCAATCTGGTGGTCCTCTGCCATAAACAAACTCTACAACAGAAGAAAGAAACTGTTGCAAAAAAGAGTAAAATCCCATAACTGGAGAAACATCCTGGTCAGCCTCAGTAAGAAGTTGAGATCCCTCATAAAATCCTCCAAAGCTAGTTATGAAAACAATATCGCCACTGACTCTAAAGACAACCACAAAGCATTCTATAGCTATGTCAAGAATCTCAATGGCAACACTCAGATCTACTCTGAGTTACAGCACAATGGCACTAAATATACAGAAACAAGTGATATTGCCAACATCCTGGCAGATAGGTTCAGTGTTAACTTTACCCCCCTGTCATCCCCTAAAGGGCCCATCTCTATACCAAATGAATGCAAAGTTCCTGTAATCACGGCTGCACAGGTAAAATCACACTATCCAAAGCCAAGAACACAGCATCCATGGGACCTGATGACATCCCAGGCTGTGTTCTACATGAACTATAGAATGAACTGGCACCCCACCTAAGTACCATGTTCAATCATAGCCTCACCTCAGGCTATGTGCCCACTGAATGGCGCTAAGTGACAGTTATCCCACTCCACAAAAGGGGAGCCACCACAGACCCTGGAAACTACCGCCCCATTAGCCTAATGAGCCTGGTCTGCAAGGCTATGGAACGTATCATCATGGAACTTACAAACAATGACATTGGTAATCTCCAAACTCAAGACCCCACCCAGTTCAGGTTTGTAAAAGGCAGATCATGTCTCCTAAACCTGATAGACTTCTTTGAAGCAGTCACCAAAGCTGTAGATGAGGGTAAGGTGGTTCACACAGCCTATCTAGATCTCGCCAAGGTTTTCGACACCATCCCCCTCTCTGGAATTATAGATAAACTCACTAAACTAGGTATAAATCCCTATGTCACAAGATGGGTTGCCAACTGGCTCACTGACAGAACCCACACTGTGAAAATAGCAGACTCCAAATCCAACTCCAGACCAGTGACAAGTGGAGTACCACAGGGTTCAGTCCTGGGTCCTCTACTTCTCTGAAGTACAGGCCAACACAGAAGTTATTTGGCTAATGTTCGCAGATGACTTCAAACTGGGAGCCATAATCAAAACTCCAAAAGATGTGGACATCCTACAAAAGGGCCTCTCTGAGACAGATGCCTCGTCTCAAAGCCATGGCCTCAAGCTCAATGCCAAAAAGTGCATTGTCATCCCTTTTGGTAAAAACTCAGTACCCATGAGCTACCACATAGGCGGTAGTCTACTTAACACTGAAAGTGTGATAAGAGATCTTGGGACACAGGTGGACAGTAGTCTCTCCTTTGATAATCACATCGCCATAGTAGTCAGGAAATCTTTCTACGTGGCACACCTCATCACAAAAGGTTTCTCATCCAGGAAAAAGAGGTCATTGTTCCCCTATGCTCGTCACTCATTAGACCCATTATAGAGTACAATGCCCCTTTTGGTATGTACTTCACAAGACATCTACAACAACTGAAAAGGCCACAGAAATACCTCACAAAGAGGATTACCGGCCTCAAACAGATGCCCTATGCAGAACGTCTCAAAAAACTGCAGCTTTACTCCGTTGCATATCGCCTACTCAGAGGCGATCTCTGCCTAACACACAAAGCTATGTCAAAACCAGAACTTTTACACATTTAAAGAAATCCCAATCCCTATGAGCTACACGGTCTAGGGACCTAAGCCTTGTCACCAGAATAAACAGAACATGCTGGAGGGATAGAGTCCTGTGCCAGAGACTTCCCATACTCTGGAACAAACTACCTATCTATATCAAACAAGCGCTCTTCAAGAAAAATATTGATGATTGGATGGGAGATAGGAAATTCATCCCGGGGATCACTTCTGTGGCTCTGCTCGACAGTGGCACAGGAAAATAATTTTCTTGGGTGGTGAAAGCCAGGGTACCTTTGGCTAGGCTTATATAGGCCCTAGGGCCAATAGCCTAGTACCTACCTATGAACCTATGAACCTATGAACCATCACCTAATAAGGGAACATAAAGCCCATCCATCCTTTTCTGTTTCACCTCCTGGAATATCCCTTCTAAAAAAATGGGCTGGGTAACCACAGTTAGTTAACATCTGCATTAAAGATTCCCCTTCTTTTATGAAAGAGTCAATCCCAGAAACCATTCTAACAAGACAAACCAGCAGGCCCTTTTTTTGTTGTAAAGGGTGTCAGCTGTCAAAATGAAGAAGGCAGTATGAGTAGGTGGGTTTTCTGAATAAACCAGAGGTAAACCAATGGTTGTAATGGTCAATTCTCAGTTCCTAGGTAACTAGATTATCAAGGTAGAGCCCAGCATTTACCGAATTTATAAGCAGACAGATGGTGTAGCAACGGGGGCACATGTGCAACCACTTTTGCAAACACTGTCCTAGCATACTGGGAACATAATTATTTGTTTAACTCACCATTTGGTAAATGATGGAATTTGTATGGGTGCTACCCTGATGATCTAGTTATTTTTTGGAACGATAGTAAGAATAAGCTAGATGAATTTTTCAACTTTATTAACAATGCCACTCACTTTTTGAGGTTCCCTATGACTGCTTTTTTTGAAATTTTAAAATATTTAGAAGTGGAACTGAGAAATGACCATTCCAACCATTGGTTTACCTCTGGTTTATATAGAAAACCCACCTACTCAAACTTCTGTCATCATTTTGACAGCTGGCAGCCTTTACGTCAGAAAAAGGTATTAGTTAAGAGCCAGCTGGTTCACCTTGCTAGGATGTTTTCTGGGACTGACTCCATAAAAGAAGGGGAAAGTTTAATGAAAATGTTAACTAACTATGGTTACCCAGCCCAGTTTTTAGAAAGGATATATTCTAGGAGGTGAAATGGAAAAGGATGGATGGGCTTTATGTTCCCTTATTAGGTGTTGGTAATGTTATAGTGTAAAACAAACCTTCAGAAAGCACTAAATTTAAACATGGATGCATTCGCACATACAATCATGAAGCTAGAAATGTCCAGTTGATACTAGAGAACTACTGGATAATTCTTTCAATGAGTAGTTTAAACACAGATAAGCTAGGGACTAAACCACTAGTTACTTTCAGAAGGGATTGGAACTTGAAGAAACTTCTAGGAAGGCAAACTGTATTTAGTAAAAGCAACAAAAGGTCCCAGCGTATTTCTAAGTGTGGCTGTTCTTATAGTTTTCACATCAAGGAAGGAGAAAAGATAAAGATAGTAGGTTTTAAAACAATTTTATGCCCTGTGAACTGTAAGTCGAAAGCCAAAAGGGTAGTTTATATAGCACTATGTTCCCAATGCTCCTGTTTCTATATTGGTAAAACTGAAAGGGCTTTAAAAGATAGAATTTATGAACACCTAAGGGATATTAAAAAATACAGTAGAAATAGCCTTTTTAAACACATCCAAAAGTACAATGACTGTGTCCTTAAGCTTTTTGTAATGGATGTACTTGATTTAGACCCCAGGGGTAGACCTTGGAAAATTACGTTGGAATGCAAAAAGTCTGAACGGCAGATTAGAACCAATGCCACCAGATCTCATAGTCTAAATGAAGGTATATCCCTTGCCTGTTTCTTAAAACTCAAAGCTTTTTGGTAAAGATACATTTTTTTTTTAAATGTTAAGTCTGTACTGAATGTAATGTGTTTTTGTTCAACAAGAGGCAAGGTCATAGGTTCATAGGTTCATAGGTTCATACTAGGCTATCTGCCCTAGGGCATTTATAAGCCTAGCCAGAGTGTGTTTGGCTTTCGCCACCCATTTTAAATTAATTTTGCTATGCCTTTTTTTGAGGTTAGTATACTGTGCCTCTGTCTAACAGTGACACAGAAGTGATAGCCGGGGTAAACCTACGATCTCCCATCCACTCATCAAGATTCTTCTTGAAGAGAGTCAATGTGGGACTCTGCCTAACCTGGACTGGGATTTTATTCCAGAGTGAAGGGAGCCTCTGGGTTATGAATCTGTCCCTCCAGCATGTCCTATTTATTTCAGTGCTGAGGTTCAAGTCTCTCGAGTGCGTAGCTCGATGGGATTTGGATTTTCTGAGGTGCAGCATGTCCATTAATTCCGGGTTGGACATGGCTTTATACGTCAGGCACAGATCGCCTCTGAGCAGGCGGTATGCCACTGAGTAGAGCTGGAGTTTCTTTAACCGGGCAGCATATGGCATCTGTTTGAGCCCTTTGATTCTCTTGGTGAGGTACTTTTGGGGTCTTTCCAGTTGCTGCAGGTGTCTGGTAAGGTACATCCCAAAAGGGGCATTGTACTCAATTATGGGCCTGATGAGGGATGAGTAAAGAGGCACGATGACCTCCCCTGATCTAGATGTGAATCCCTTCATGATTAGGTGGTCCAGGTCCCTAATGACTTCTTCTGTACTTAATGGATTACCACCTATGTGGTAATTTGTGGGCACTTTGTTTTTGCCAAAGGGGATGACTATACACTTTTTGGCGTTTAGCTTGAGGCCATGGCTCTGGCACCAGTTGTCTGTTTCTATGAGGCCCTTTTGGAGGATGCTTGTGTCGGCTGGAGAGTTGATTATGGCGCCAGGTTTGCAGTCATCTGTGAACTTGGTCAGCCACAGTCCTTCCGTGTTGGCCTGAGAAATATATACCGAACAAGAGAGGTCCCAGGACTGAGCCTTGTGGGACACCACTTGTAACTGGTTTGGAGTCTGACATGGCTCCAGCAATTCTAACCATGTGGGTTCTGTCCTTGAGCCAGTTTGCAACCCATCTAGTGACATAGGGGTTTATATTTAAGCTGGTGAGCTTATCTATAATGCCCGAGTGGGGTATTGTATCGAAGGCTTTTGCGAGGTCCAGGTAGGCTGTGTTGACCACCTTCCCCTCGTCAATGGCCTTGGTGACTGTTTCAAAGAAATCGACCAGGTTTAAGAGGCAGGATCTGCCCTTAACAAAGCCAAACTGGGTAGGATCCAGTGTCTGTAGATCCCCAATATCTTTATTTATGAGGTCCATGATGATCCTTTCCATAGCTTTGCAGACCAAGCTAGTCAGGCTTATGGGGCGATAGTTTCCAGGATCCGTTGAGGCACCACCTTTGTGGAGAGGGACCACTGTTGCTGTACGCCACTCTTTGGGTACATATCCTGTAGTAAGGCTAAGACTGAACAGTAGTTTTATGTTTGGGTTTAGCTCTTCTTGGAGTTCATGTAGGACGGAGCCCGGGACACCATCTGGTCCCATTGATGCTGTGTTTTTTGCTTTGGAGAGGGCGGCTCTTACCTGAGCATCTGAGATGTCAGGGGAGCAGCACTCTGTTGGGATAGATATTTGCCCTTTTGGTGGGGGAGGGGAGAAGTTTGCACTGAACCTGTCAGCTAGGATGTTGGCAATGTCTGTGGGCTCAGTGTATTTTTTGTCATTTTGGACTAATTCTGAGCATATCTGGGAATTCCCACCCAGGTTCCTAACATAACTAAAGAAAGCCTTGTGATTATCCTTAGTGTCCTGTGCAATTTTTCTCTCGAAGCTGGCCTTAGACGATTTTATGAGTGCCCTTAGTTTTTTGCTAATACTGATCAGAGATGCCTTCCCTTTTTGGGATATTGCTCTATCATGTAGTAGCTTCCTCCTTCTGTTGTATAGTTTGTTTATGGCTGGGGTCCACCAGACAGGACGTCTGCCTTTGGAGGATTGAGTCTTGGTTTTATTTGGGATTGCATGATCCATGCATTCCTGAAGTTGTTCATAGAATGCGTTTATAAAGGATTCTGCGGTCTGAGCCGTATTTTCCACAGGCCCGGGGGCTTTGAAGGATTTCGCCTCGGTTTTGAGGCGTGTGAAATTTGCTTTAGAGAAGTTTTTCACTGTGGGTTTCTGGGCAGGGGGTGGGGTCGGGATGTGAATATCCAGTGAGATTAGTTTATGGTCTGATCTTACCAGTGAGGGATACACTTCTGGTCTGGAGCATAGTGACCCCATGTTGGTGATGATCAGGTCCAGTATGTTTTCCCCTCTTGTGGGAGTGGTAACAAGTTGTTCCATAGCATTTGAGTTTATAAATTCTAGGAACCTTTTGGCTAGGGTGTTGGAGCTAGAGTAATGCTCCCAGTCTATATTTGGGTAGTTGAAGATGCCCAATATAATGGTGTTTGGAGAGACCTTCATATTTTCCAGTATTCTGAGGAAGGCCGAGTTGGGTTCCTGTGTTTGGGAGGGTGGTCTGTAGCAGGCTATAAACTGGAAGGCAGTTTTACCCACAGTTAGTTGCACATGGATAGTCTCTGATGCTTCGTGCTGTGCCACCAACCTGGAGGTGTGGGTATCTTTGACGAATATTGATACTCCCCCTCCTTTTGTGGTTCGGTCCAAGTTTTGGGGCCGAAAAGCATGGTATGAGGTATAACCTGGTAGTGCTGGGGTGCTCTCAGGAGCCTTGAACCAGGTTTCTGTTACTGCACAGATATCGATGTTCTCCATGCTAAGGAGAGTTTCGAGTGCGTGCATCTTGAGGTTTAGACTTCTGGCGTTGAGTAGCATTACTCTTAGTTTCTTATCCCTTGTGATACCTATGGAGGTGGGTTTGTCTTTTGAGCCTTGCCTAAAAATGCACTATGGAGGTAGCAAGAGCCTTTGCCAATATCCAAAAGCCCAGGGTGACAGGTGCAAGCCATCCCTAGTGAAGCATCGTGGCTTGTCGAGCATGTCATCCCAGGCTGACAGGCATTGGATCCCCTTTGAATGACACCAACACTTAAGCCAATTGTTGAAATTGATCATCTTGTCTTCATATTGTGGCATCATTCTTGGTGAGGGTAAGATGCTACTCAAGGTCAGGGTCATACCGGCCTGGGCTACATGCTCAGAGAGCTCCTTTATGTCTCTTTTCATGTAGTCCAGGAGTGCGTCTCAGGTCATTCACACCAGCATGGACAATGACTGAGTCATATTTGTACTTGCCTTGGAGTGACCTGAGTGCTTGTGTTATGTGGCGGATCCTAGCGCCCAACAGACAGCTCACCGTGACCTTCTTCTTGTTCAGCCTGGTGAGCGGGACGTCAGTGTGCCTGACGATAGAGTCACCTATTACAAGTGTATCAGGTGTGTTGTTTAGCCTTAAGGGCTGTGACTGTTCGGCACACTGGCTTTGTGAGCTATGTGTTGCACGTGTTTTGTTTTGGGGTAGTGGTTGCTTGGGTGTCATGATATCTTTTTTTCTTTATCTGTTCTCTGTTATGTGACAGATTTATGAAAATGCATTTTAATGCAATTGGTTGGGTGAGACTATATTTTTCAGCATGTTATTTATGTCATTGTGATAAATATTTTAGATATGTTTGCAGGTTTATCGATTTTTAATGTTTGCTAAAAGATGTTTGGTTTGATGTTACTGTACCTTTAAATTCAAATGCCTTTTGGTTACCCTTTCCTGGGCTTTTGTGTTTAAATTCAGTTTGTTACATTCTTTGCACTGAAGTCCCTTTTGACTTTGGGACAAAAGTGCACAGGTTTTACTGTTTTTTTACAATAAATTAATTATTTTACTTTTTAGATCTTAAATCCTTTGGCAATTTTGCTGGTGTGGATTATTTTGAGCTGTGGAACTGTTCCTACTTTTCATTCTTATTTTCAAGTACATGAGTATATGAATTTGTACCACTAAAATTCAAACTTCTCCAATTTTTCCTTTATCTCTCCAGTACTGTTAATGTCCCTTTGCCCCAACATTCTTCATCTCCTGTTCATCTTGTAACTCTGCTTATCTTAATGGTAAATATTTTTTTTCTCAGACGTTTTTATTGATTGAGATAAATCTATATCTTAGTTTATCATTACCATATAATAAAGGTGGTTAACAATGAAAGTAGGACTCTTAAAGCTGCTTCTTGACTGAAGACATCTCTTTATTTGTAAATACTAGTTTACAGACAGATGAGTACTGCTTGGATAATGTGATAAAGCTTGTAATGACATGCACTTATTTCAATTTTTCAGAGAAAGGCTGTTCTTCAAGATATGTTCACCATCAGTGGTAGTGCAACTGGTGGGGGATGGATCATCACTGGGGGTGCAGTCTATAACACTGCCTTGCCAAACAAGTTTTACCTGATTTCAAAGACTTAGCAGCTATGTTTCAATTGTACCTAATGAAAGTTAACAAATCTACTCAAAAAAATCTTAAAACATAAGTGCAGCGAACTGTAGTTGAAAAGCAAAATAAAGTCCATTAAAAAAAAGAAACTCATGTCTTAGTCTATCACCTTCTACACTACAGTTATTTGCCTTTATTATAAAACCAATCTAAGTATTGTTTAGGGACAGATACCACCTTCCAGCAAATTACATTCCTAGCACAAGCCATTATAAACAGATAAAACAAAAACCTCTTGTATTAGAGGCAGCATAGGAAATATGCAAATGACCCTTTAAGGACATCAGGTGTCCATAAATAGATTTAAAACAGAAAAAAGTCATGGACATTCAGAATTGACATATAGCTGAAACACCCGATGTCCTTAAAGGCTCATTTGCATATATCCCATGTTGCCTCTAATAACAAGAGGTTTAAGGAATCACACAGTGGAAAGACTACCCTTGTTAGATTTTTCTTTTGGTTTTTACTGATTGTTTTGTCTGTGTGGCCTTTTTACTCATTGTTTAGGTTTGTTGCTTGGGATATTTTGCAGACACCCTAATGGTTATGGATATCAGCTGGGTATGACAACCCTGTGTTTCTAAAGTCTAGACAAACATGATGCTATAAAAGACTAGAAGCATGCATGTCTGCAATTAGTAGAGTCTGGCTTTATTCTACTATATTTATACATAGATTTAAAAAGAAAAAGGTCATAGAAGTTCGCAATTGCTGTATACTGAAAACTTTATGTTCTTAAAGGGTCATTTGCATATATCCCATATTGTCTCTAACACAAGTTAAGGAATCACATAGTGGAAAGTCTTGCTTTGCTAGATTTTTCTTTTGTTTTTTGCTGATTGGTTTTTCTATGTGACCATTTACTCATTATTTTAGTTTGTTAAAACAAAAGGAATAAAAATTGCTGGGTATGTTAACCTATCAATGCATAAAACGACAGAAAGAGAGCCTCAACTTTCTTGAACTGATTCTACAGCTCTTTCATGTACCTTCCTCAGATCTGCCTGCAGGGGTTGGGTCCACACTCATGTGCTGATTCCTATAACTGATAGCTCCAGTGTTAGATGTGTTCATATAAAATGGGTTAGATAGTGTTAACAATCTAGGGTTGATTTAGTGCCTTGTGGGTGACATGGAGCTCAATTGGTAGTTATTTGGCAAGGCTGTTGGGGTTTTATCTTTAATCTTTTTTCGTTTCTTTTTTTATGAAAACTGATCATAATTTTGTTATGATAACTGATCATAACTGATTTTCTTTAAGATTGTGTGAGTAGATTTATCTTTCATTAGGTGCAATTGAAATGTAGCTACTAAGTCTTTGTAAAGAGGTAAGACTTGTTTGGCAAGGCAATGTTCTAGACCGCACCCCCAGTGGTTATCCAACCTCCACCAATGGCACTACTCCTGAGGGCAGACATATCTTGAAGAACAACCCCTCTCTGAACAGTTGTAATAAGTGCATGATGTTACAAGCTTTAGCACATTATCCAAGCAGCACTCATCTGCCTGTAAAGTAGTATTTACAAATAAAAGAGATCTTTTCTGACAAGAAGCAGCTTTGAGAGTCCTACTTTTACTTTTAACCACCTTTCTGTTGTGTGATACTGCAAAGGATTTTTCCTCCACTATATTCTTTTGGAGAATGTGATACCTCAACAGGGATACTGCTCAGTATTTTTCCTGTTAGACTGGTGAGGCATTTCACAGAGTTTGTTTTTTCTCAGGTTTTTTTTTATCATTTAGACAAGTATACATCTTAGTTTGTCATTACCATATAGCAATACATATACAGTAGAGTTGTTGGGTTTTTTTATGCATTCATTGTCTTTCAAACAAATGTCTGTCTAAATGTAATCCCTTTGTTCTGATTGCTTCATCTAGTTTCTGAAAAGTCAAAGTCTCATCAGTCCATTGGGCTTTTACAGTAGCAGGAAGTGTCAGTTTATTCCTTGATTTTCTCCCCTTAAATTCTTTCATTGCTTTCATAAATCACAAGCAATATTTCAGAGTCACCTCACAATAATTACACTTAGAATATACATGTCACCCATATACTGATACCCTTCAACCTGACTGCCACATCTGTTAGATGACTGTTCTTTTCCATAAAACATTAAAAGCTCTATCATTAATCTTATAAAATACCCATATTTAGTTCCCATTCTGGATTTGGCAAATGCTTCACCCCTGCAATCCCCAACAGGTATCTTTCAAACCCAGTACATTCTGCCATCTCACATAAGCCATCCCGCCTGTCCCTACTTCCTCTTTCCAAACTTCTAAGCCGTCTCTGATTTTGCCTTTTTGCTTATCCTCCTTTCCAGTCAACTTGTGTTCCACCTCCTTCATTTGTTTTGTCATCTCAGTTATTGTGTCTCAATTCATAAATGCTTGGCACTTAATGGGCCTCATAGTGGCTTACTGATCATGCAAGAAATATGCATTATCCCCTCCAAACATGTCCAGGTATGCCAAGTGCAACAACACAGTCAAGTGACATAATTCTATCCTTATTTTGACCAAACTGTTTGCCACATCTGTGACATTTAGCCTTACAGGTTTATGGTGGTGTTTTTGTTTCCAAAAGAATAAAATATTGCTTTTTTACATTAAACCTTAATCCATGGTCCTGACTGAATTAATTTGTTTGGGTATGGCCCTCTTGGAAGACAAGAGTATCATCTAGAATAGTGACAACCTTAAGTTTGCTGTCATCAGTAACTTGGTTTGCCTGAAATCCTTGGTGTCACTTTTATGTCAGTGAAGTATATGCAGAGAAGTAATGATCTGAGGATAGACCCAAGGTGGACAATGCAGCTAATGAGCCCTTTTGAGGAACTTGACACCAACATTGATTGACTGAATTCTGTCTATTAGACCATTTGCTATCCAATGAGTTAGAAAAGGCTTTAGCTGGGTCAGTTTATCAAAATATCACTGTATAGAATAGTTTTAAAAGCCAAAGCTAAGTCTAGTTAGTAGGTATGTAGCAATTTATCTTTCTCAATGTGCCCTTGACTCTTTAAAAATGACTGCCCTTACAAAGCAAAATTGATTTGGATCAAAAGATTGTCAGCCACCAATATCACTGTTAATGAATGCATTCATTTACCTTCCAAATGAGGCAGTTAAGGCTAATTGATCTGTAACACCCATGATCAGTGGATGGACCACACTCGTGGAGAAAGACCACAATAACTGTTATCCAAGTATCATGTACATAACTAGGGGTGAGGTTAAACTTGAATAAGTTTACAAGGGAGTCTGTGAATCATCCTTAATTACTAACAAGAAAACTGCCTGAAATGTTCCCTGGAGCCACATAACTAATACTTTTGCTTTCTTGACATTGAATAACACTGGGGACATCACAGATTCTGGCACCTCAGAGACAGCTGACTAGACTGGTGAGAGGCATAACAGTATGTCTAACTACCAAGTTACCTATGAGAAGGATATTTTCATGTGTAGAAGAATGGTTATGCTGCTTTAGTGGCTACTAGGTGACCCTCTTATGTGGAGGAAATGGCAGTGTGCTTAGTGAGTGAAGTCCAATTATATTGTTGATGTTTAGCTGTATTATTATTTACCTAGGAGGGTTAAGGGGCTTTCAGTACCTCAATATATACAGGTTTGTTGTTAAGCATGTGATATGCTGCTATAGGTATGCTGAGACCACTGACAACCTGGATACATGAGAGGTTTGCCTTCAGTTCAAAAATGTATCAACACCTCTCACAAGTAGATTGTGTGTCCAGGGACAATAAGAGACTATCCATGAGGATGAGGCAGTTCCTCCACTGTCTCAAAGTGTCTAATACAGGTAGACTGGTAACATAGGTCAGAGTCATAAAGGTCAGCACACAGTGTACTCTCTGTGTACACTTAGTGTAATCTCTCTGAGTGAATGGGCAGACAAGCATTGTGATGGGGCTGTTCTTGAATTCAGAAGTGTACACTTCGTGGTAATCTTCATGAATCCAGCCTATGGTGCCTTGAATTCAGATGGAGGTAAAAATTATAGTAAGTTTTTAATAGCATTCTCAGCCGTAGTAGTTTAGATATTCAATTGACATTTTCTAGGCATAGCAATGGTGATTTACTGAAATACAGAGTAACACATCAAAGCAATAGTAGCAACCAGTAACAACATTCTTAGTACTATATATCAAGAAATGATGAAACTTGCAGATATTGGTGTCACAAAACTTAACAAGTTTTATATGACAGTCACAACTGAGGTTACAGACACGGATGTCACAAAAAATAGTATAGGCATGGATGCCATAACTGTTCATACAGAGATGCAGGCTACAGCTCCAAACACAGGTAAAGCATAGCTTTTACAAGACCTGAATTCATCAGAACAGGACACTCACTAGCTATTATGTAGCATGGCGTAATATGTGTGTGCTTATCAAAAAGCCAACAAACAGCAACACTCAGATCTATAATAAATAACAGTGAGCTTGTGCAACCCAGCAAAACACAAAGCCCGGTGGCACCATCTGCAGCAACCTTTTACAATGACACAAAATCTATGTGGTATTAAAATAACTGGATAGAATGGTATGTAGTAGACAAAGAAGGGTGAAACCAATTTAAAAACAACTACTACTTTTAATCTATTTAGTGTATACTGGAAATCTAGTTGAATGCATGGCTGACTCTGGATTCTATATATATATATATATATATATATATATATATATATATATATATATATATATATACATATATATATCTATATATCTATATATATATATATATATATATATATATATATATATATATACATATACATATACACAGTTGAATATCTTACTCTTAAATCACTTTCATACAGGGAAACCATATAAGGAAAAATACATAAGCTATTCCATTTTAGTTTTGCTCATGCCCAAAAAAGATAGAGGTATGTGTGGGCTAAAGTTGACAAGATGAACATTAAACATAGCAGATTGATTAATCAATTTCCCTATCAGCTGACGGTATAATATGTGCAGCCAACACAGGAAGCTATGAGAATAGATGGAAAATCAGTCATATAAGATAAGCAAGGAAGGACAGAGACATGAAGAGAGGGGAGTGAAGAGAGCGACCTGTTTCAAAAGGAAAAGGTGCAAAAAGAAATGAAAACAGTTGACACAAATATATGACAGAGACACAGGAATGAAACCACAGTAGTGCAGTGGATAGTGTTGTTGCCTCACAACAAGAGGTTTGCCAGCATGATTCTTGACTGGAGTGCCTTTTTTGTGGAGTCTGCATGTCCTCCCTCTGTGTTGAGTGTGTTTCCTCCGGGTGGTCTCATTTGCTCCCACATTCGAATGATCAGCTGCTGCAAATGATGTGAGAGTGTAGTATCAGCACAAAGCTGTCAGGATATTGTGGCATCATCAGTAAATGTCAATACTGCATTTGTGTAGTGAATGCAAATACTGCATTTGTGTAGTGAAAGCAAATACTGCATTTATATAGTGAAAGCAAATACTGCATTTGTGTAGTGATTTAACTGCAGCAAACTGCTTGTTATAGTTTTTATTTATTCATTTATTTGTTTATTTTTTTTAAGTAGCCTGGTACTGTTGCTTTTTTTTCTGCTCCTCTCCTGCTCATTGGAGGATTGCCAATTTGGAGATCTGCAGAGGGTGTGATATGATTAAGCTACAGTTCAGACTAGATGCATTTGAAAAAGTTACATGGCAAAATTGTGTTCAGCAAACAAGTAGTTGTTATTCTGAAAGAATAAAAAAATATTATGTCATAAAAACAAGAATAGATTTCTGTATTACTGAACTGAACATGAATGGAAATCTGAGATCTTATTCGATAGGTAAATAGCTAACCCCTAACTCCCCTCTCCACAAAGCAATATCTTATGAACATTTTTATTGCATGCTTGTATGTATGCAATTACTTATTTGCAGTTGTTTACTGGGATGTTCTGACTGGGCATGCAGCCTTTTGTACAGGAGCTAAAAGAGATCAGCTTTCCTGAAGATAAAAACAAGACAAGAAAATAGGATGAACGTGAAGATGTCATATACATCTTGAAAGTTGTGTTTCCTCATTGTACATATAGGTTCATAAGGATTCATAGATCTCAAGCACAACGGGCAGAGAATATTAGTGCAGGTAATGGCAGCATGTAGAGGCATGGGTGATCCAGAGATACAGATGCAGCAGCTGCACAATGTAAAAAATAATATGACATTCAGGCATGAAAATGCCGACATAATGATATGGAAGAGATGAAACCCATGTCAATGTGGTGCATGCATTATGTAAGTAGCATCAGTCATAGAGGGTTGCTCCAGAAACATATAAAACATGTGCATTGTGCCATGGTGCAACTTTATTCTGAATGCAGCAAAGTTTTAGTGTATGTCATGAAAATGTTACTAGTAGTAGTAGCAGTAGCTGACCAATGTGTCTTAGTGATGACCATCAAAGACAAGGCTCATGAGGCTATCATAACAACTATCCACACCATCACAGAAGGTAAAGTCAGTGCCTTATAGGCCAGTACCTAACAGACCAGCACATTGTGAACAATTATTGGGTGGACAGGGAGACCATATGAGAACTAGTCAAAGTATACTGTCCCCAAGTGGAATCAATGGGAATGTAGGGAATGCTTATCCCAGTAAACATAAAAGTATGAGTACAGTTAGCCATCTTAGCTAGATGGACCATATGGGAAACAACAAGGAACATATTAGGCATATCAACGGTGTCAGACACATATATTCTACAGTGATTCCTTGGTATTATGCTGCAGCATGTAGAAGAGCATAGCTGCCTCCCCAAGACAGGAGAGGAGAGGAAAGGAGAGGACAGGAGAGGACATAATCCCTATTTTCCAATAGAACATTTCCCCTGAGGTCCTGGGAACCATAGAATGCACACACACACACACACACACACACACACACACACACACACACACACACACACACACACACACACACACACACACACACACACACACACACACACTGTCATCAAGGTCACACCTGGGCAACAAATACTGAGATACAGCCAAGTGGTATGTAATGCGGTGGACATTATATATAATGTATCTGTGCAGGGAGCAAATCACATGTAATGGTGGTATTCTTGTCTGTTGAAGGGGACATCAGATATGTTTTGGGTCTAAGGATGATAACCCTCATCACCAATTCACAGACCATAGCAGAGATGGTGTACAACAGTGCTCATACAGAAACTTATAAGATTGTTGAGCATGTATTTGGATAACTAGAGGGAAGCGTTCAATGCCTGGGATATCAGGTTGGGAACTACAGTATGCATTATATCATTGGAGTGTATCATATGGCATAATATGTCACTGCAAAAACGAATACAGCAGAAGGAAAACATTTTAGTGGGGTCAGTATAGAAGTAATACCAGCAGTGGAAGAGCAGGCTGTAGAGATTGGGAATGAAGAGGGTCAGTGATATCATACTGTGGCCCTGGTGCAGTGGTAGCATCTAATCTAAAACTCTGAGCCAAGAGGAAGACAACACAGAATGAATTGAAAAATACAGTACTAAATCCAGGTTATGCAAGGAAGAACATGGATTGGCCATGCTGTACATCAGACATAACCATACCTATGCAATTCAGGAAGTGGACATGGAATAGTCATGATCAGTTACATAGGTGGTTGGGGAGCACAGTACCATCTATCAGCATTACTACGATACAGAGTAGGGCAGGAGAGGAGAATTTGGTTATCACATATTCTGCTAAGAGGTTATGGGGAGCCAGGGTTCATATCCTTCAGTGGTGGGTTGAGCTGGTTTATTATAACCAATGGCAATGTCTACTGTAGTCACTTGTATCTTCAGAGCTTGTAGGAGACTGTAGTTGGAAAGGTGCAACATTATGTGATTCTGTGCCATAAACAAGGTGTCCCATCTCAAGACCTTACAGAACTCATCTCCAATGACCTGAGCAATGACCATCTGCAGCTGTGGGGCTCTGTCTCCCAACACAGGGTATAGAAAGGTTACAATTATAGGGTAATTTGAGAACAGCCTGGTAAGGGGTCTTAGGTGCTGAACCTCAGGGTTATTAACATTCACAACTTTGTGACCACTTATGGCCAAGCATTGCAGGCTGTCTGCTTATAGCAGGAATGGTTTATGTAGTCTGAGTAGCATTGGCATGTGCCCGGCCACCTCACATCCAGACCCTCCTATGGAAACTGACTGTATGGCCTTCAGAGGCAGACTAGATGGCTGTTACCATATGTCATACTGAAGCATGCACAGAAGCAACCTTTGCTACCAGAGACATGAACATCAATATATGATGCCTGTCTCTATAGTTTATGTAATTGAAGAGGTAATGCAAGCTGTCACTTTAGTATAAAAACAAATTCGTCAGCTCTACATTGCTGTTCGTAGCAGATATCTGTGCTTAGTTCACTGAACTGCACATCTGTTAATGCCAAGTCTTGTACCACGGCCAAAGACTGATCTGAAGCCATGGTGGAGCTGCACCACCCCCCTCAACACATACACAACTCTCCTATACTGTGTTTCTGTGCATTTCAGAGGCAGTACAAATATCTCAGCATTGTGGGCTTGAGATTCCTCGGAAGGTTGAGTGATGTTCACCTTTACAGAAGAGCTGCTCTGCTCTTGTGATGCTATGGTTCCAGCCTGTACCTGCTCAGGGGTCTGTAATGTTGGTGATGTAGGTGATTCTCCTACTGTTAGTGTTTCAGACAGTTCCACTATGTCATCAGACTGTACCCAGTATGAGTTTCCATTATCAGCCTCAGAAGACCTCCTGACATTATGAATGTGCTCTCCTGTTATGCTAGTACCTTTACTAATAGAACATGTGAAAGCAGGATCACATGACACCTTTAGCAGCACTCAGACATATGCCTTTAACCATAATGTATGTATAGTGTTAACTCTGCACGTGAGTAGGATATGGAGGCATACAGTATTCAATGTGTAGATTATTGCAGTTACAGACCAGAGGTATCTGAAAAGACAGCTATGCTGGAGGACCTTGGTAAATTAGTCCCATCAAACATGCAGTACACTGTAACGTACATACATTTTCTGAGTACTGATAACCTGATGCATCCCATGCTGACACTTTGGTGGTTGTTGCCAGCCAGGCTCTGACATCTAGGCCAACGTCCTGTGCATAAGGGTCCACTTACTCTCCCCAGAGAGGGAATTTTAATGCCTACTACTCCTTCGGTTCCAATGCCAAACTGGACATTGTAGCTGGTTGGGAGTATCTGTGCTCCTTAGAAACCATTTCACCTCTAGACTCATAATGTAGGACAATGATCTAGAACTCCCCCACATTCCTTTATGATAAATGAAACCAAGTTCTGCATAATAACCAATGACTATAACCCTCTATGACACTGACAGACCATGAGACAAATCTTAGCAAACTGACATCCCTCCCTATATAACCAAACACTATTTTTTTGGGTGACTTCAACTACCTCTCCAGTAATTAGGAGACCTGCATCACCACAAAAAAGTATGAGTAGGGATGTTTGGATTTCACTAATGCCAACTGTTTGGACTAGCTAGTCTAAATGTCAGAGAGGGCCTCAAAAGTATTAGACCTGCTTTTCACAAATATGGTTTACCTATGCTTAGAGCTCACAGTTACCACATCACTGGTCAAATCTGACTTTCATGCAATAATGCAATAGCATTTACTCTAATTGTGAGAAATGACTGAACTTGAATACTCAAAGGTAAATCTACTCCAGCTAACTGATAACCTGATGTGATGTAAATTCAAATACATTCCTTACCTTGATGACTCTGCTTCAAATGCTTTAACTTTTATGGATAAGTTCTACACCCACCTCCAAGCTTGCATAAAGTCCTTGGTATCCATAAGACACAAATATAGTAGTAAATTTAAGAATAAACCTTTTTGGTTGGACCGCAGGATTACCAAACTATATAATCAAAGGAAGAAACTCCCAGCCTGTAAAAGCAAACCTAACACCCCATCACCAATAGAAGAACTAATTTAACCAATAAAGAACTTAGATATAAAATCACATCATCCAAGAGTAAATATGAATTGCAAGTCCCCAGCCATGATAAAAATAACTATAAGGCCTTCTTCAGCTATGTCAGGAACATAGGAAATCATACAAGGAATGCTTTGGGTTAGTATAAAGCAACATCTCATACCTGACCCCTGTGGACATTGGCAACATATTAGCAGATACTTTTATTTCAAACTTTATCCTCCTTCCCCCATCGATGGTCCAAAATTATTTGTAGCATATTAGCATGTCTATGCCAGCCTAGAGTCACCAACAATCAAGTCCTAAGTGCTCTTCCCAAGGCTAAAATTTAGTTCCATGGACCCTGACAATAGGACATACTGTCTTCTTGTCAGCAGAAAACACTGCCTGACTAATTACTTATTATGACTATTCCATCTCTGCTGGATCCAAGACAGAAGTATGGAGGACTATTGTAGTCATCCCATTCCACAAATGGGGATCCACAACTGACTCAGTCATCTACAGACCTATTAACCTCACCAACCTTATCTATAAGATGATGAAGCATGTCATTGTGGACCTCTTTAACAAGGACATAGACAGTCTTTAAACCACAGAACTTAACCAATTCGGGATTGTTAAAGGCAGATCCTGACTCTTAAAGCTGATGGACATTTTTGAACAAGTCAATAAGGCATTAGATTCAGGTAAATTGATGCACATGGCACAATTGGTACTGGCCAATGCCTTTAATACCATTCCACAAATATCATGATTGATAAGCTAATCCAATTAAATTTAAATCTCTATGTAACCCACTAGATAGCAAACCGGCTCATCAACAGAACCCAGTCTGTTATTGGTGCAGGTATATCCTCAACTATAAGAGAAGTCACTACTGTTGTCACTTAAGCAAATATCAAAGGCCTGTAGTTGATGAAATGTGCCAATGATGGCAAACATATCTGAAATAAATGCCACATCATGACCGCCCCCAACCCCCTACATGGGGTCTGGGTGTCACATCAACTGTCACCGTTTCTCTTGATTCCATGCCACTTCCTTTCCTTCTTTGATAGTCATGCCTGACTTTCACAGATCTTTGTTTTGAAAATCCATCCACCTATTTGCTAGATACCATAATTTCCTCTTGCCTTCTTCCTGGCTGTGCCAAATCTTCTTCATCGGATTGCCTTCTGCATTTCCTGCATGTGTGGCTGCACCATCATAATCTGTTTTCTTTGACCTTCTCTACAACTGGAGCTACCTTGGACATCTACTCTGAAGTCCTCAGTTCCTCATTTGTCTCACTGTGTGCACCCTACTCTTATCCCAGACACAACATATCCATCACCTTTAGCTTTGTCAACTGCTTTGCTTTTATTCCCCATGTTTCTGTACCATACAGTAGTACTGGTTGTCATACCACTCAGCCTCTCAGTGCAAGAAATCTGGACAAAGCCAGAAATAGGGACAGATTTTAAATATTGCTCTTATCAACTTAAAAAGTTGCTAGAATAATAGGTCTTGCATTTTTATGCATTTTCTGAATGATATGAAGTCAGAAAGTCAAACATCTGTCATTATTTAGTATTACTTAGTGACTTAAATCCTCTATGACTTGCCAGAAAACCACAATTTTTATGAGGAACAGGCCAGAAATATGAGGCAAAAATCAGACATTCTGCAAAAATCTGGACAGTTGAGAGGTATGCTGGTTGCACCACTGTTATGCACACCTTACTTTTAAGGTTCTTTGACATTCTTCTGTTATGCATTACCCTGACACTCTGTACCCAGTTAGCTGCAACTCCTCTGATTTTCTTTTTAACCTCCTTATTCAGATTTTCTCCTCAACCATGCCTCCCAGATACTTGAAGCTGTTAACTTGCTCCCCTCTTTTCCCTTCTATCTCAGTTCCCAGCTTCTTCTGATTTCCCAGTTTCTTGCAAATACAAATGCCTTATCAGGACTCAGTTTCATCTCATGCGTGACAAAGGGAGATACTGCCAGCACCGCTATCTGGAATTTTGTAAATAATTATATGTCATTTGTGAATATCAGCATGATTCATATAGGATACTTGTGTTACAAATGTATTAGAACTCTATGTCTGGTGTATATCAAACTGCTGGTACAGAAGTGTGTGCTGAAAAGGTTTTTGTAAAGTACTTAAAATGTAACCAAAGCATGCCCTACTGGAATAAAACAGAAATGTACATACACTATTGTTACTATTCAAATGTATATATTTCACAGTGGAAACTGGGTTACAGAAGGTTTAATTCAGAAAAATAGCTGAAATCAAATTACTTTATGGCCATGCAATAAAAAGATGCTATCTTTCAGTTTCAATGCAGCAACAGACACAAAGTCTGTGCCAAGAAGTTTTCTGTATTGTCTTGGAAGTGCTTTATTGTTTTATGATAGCAATATCATCTAGGTAAACAAGGGCAAACCCTCCTGCTCTTGCTAGGATATGATCGACCAGCCTCTGGAAAGTTGCAGGAGCATTTTCATGCCAAAATGCATCTCTGTGAACTCATACAAGCCAAAAGTAGTCACAAAGGCTGACTTCTCTTTAGCACTGGGAGTCAAGGGCACCTGCCAGTAACCCTTGGTAAGATCAGTGGTGGAAAGATACTTAGCCCCACCCAGGTGCTCAAGCACCTCATCTGTCCTAGGCATGGGGTAAGCATCTGACTCTGCGTGACTTTAATTTGCTGTAATCCACACAGAACCTGGTGCTGCCATCCTTCTTTGGCACCAGCACCACTGGGGTAGGCCCAGGTACTGTCAGACTCTTGAATTACCCTTTGTTCCAACATTTCCTGTATCTCCTCCATCAGAGTCTGTTTGACTCTCTCAGGCACATGATAAGGAGCCTGCCTAATAGGCCTTTGGGGTCTTGTATCCACCTGGTGCTGCACCAGGTGGGTGCACCTTGGTATACCAGTGAACATGTTCCCAAACCCCGTAACACTGCTCAGATTTCTCAAATGTGGGTAGGTGATAGCTGGTGGGACATTGCTACCCATTCTACTGAGGTGTCAGTCCGAGCCTCATTGAGGAGATTAGTCACCAGATCTCCCTCAGATTCCTCCTGCACTCCACTGCAAATGCTCAGCACAAGGACTCCCTATCATGGTAAGGTTTCATCATGTTAACATGGTACAATTTGTGCCCTTGCTTCCTGCCTAGCATTTCCACCATGTAGTTAACATCACTTACCTTTCTTACCACCTTGTAGGGTCCCTCCCAAGCTGCTTGCAGCTTGTTGTGTCTGACAGGAATGAGAACCATTACCTGCTTCCCTACAGCATACTCTCTAGTTCGATCATTCCTGTCATACCATACCTTTTTCTGTTGTTGGGCTTCTGACAGGTTCTCGTGGGCCAAGCCCATGAGTTCCCTGAGCCTTGTCTTGAGGTTTAGGGCATATGCCACAACAGACTCCTTGTGAGATTTGCACTCACCTTCCCACTCATCCTGAATTAAATCTAGAGGTCCTCTCACACTATGCCCATACAACAACTCAAAGGGTAAAAAAAACTGTAGATTCCTGGGGGGACCTCTCTGTTAGTCTGGGGATGGTAGGGGGTGGTCTTCAGGTGCTTCACCCCACAGTACTTCTGCAGACAAGCCAGTAGGTTTGACATGAAACTGACACCCGTCAGTCAGTATTTCTTTTGGGAAACCTACCCTGCTGAAAATCTCTAACAAAGCATTTGACACCTTTTCTGCCTCAATGGAGGACAAAGCCACTGCGACAGGGTATCTTGTAGCATAATCTACTACAACTCATATATACTTTTTTCCCTGTGGAACATGGGGTACTCAGAGGCCTACAGTATCCATAGCTACCCTCTGAAATGGCTCTTCACTCACAGGCAAAGGCATCAAAGCAGCTCTCACCTTGTCTCATGTCTTGCCTACCTTTTGGCACTGCTCACAGGTAATGCAGTACCCTGTTACATCTCTGGAAATTCCAGGTCAGCAGAAGTTCTGCATAATACATCTCTTTGTATGTTTTATGCCCATATGACCTGTAAAGGGAATATCATGGGCTATGGCCAGAAGCACCAGATGTTAGGCTCTAGGCACTACAAACTGCTGTACCCTCTCACCTCCTAGCCCTCCCTCAGGGGTCCACTGTCTATACAGTAACCCTTTGTCCCAGTATACAGATTCTCCCTTCCCTTGAGAATCAGTTGCCGCACTAGCTACCTGCCTCATACCTAGCAATGTAGGGTCTAAGAGCTGAGTCTGTCTCAAGTCTCTCTCTTTGTATCCCTTCTCAGATCCCCTTCCACAGGAAGTCTGGCATCCTGTAACAGTGGTGCCTCGCTGTCAGCCTGGGTACTACTACTCACCTCTACCTTTGTAGTCACTCTGTCCAAGGGAACATCAGTACCCACAAGCAGTTGTGGCTCACTTTCAGTCTCACTGCTACAGAGTAGCTCCCTCCCTGAAGTAACCACCTCACCATTCCTGGCTGCATATATGTGGTCTGTCTGTGTCTCCCCCAGGCTACCAGACCCACATGCTTGTCTTGAAGTCTAACTGCATGTAACTGCATTAATACATAGTTCTGCCTCATCAAAATCCTTCCCTATCAGGACATCTGCAGGGTAGCAGTTCGGTACCCTTGTTGTCCCAAGACAACCTATTACTGGCATTTTGTCTTTCCCACTTACTGGCTCTCACACCTTTTGTTCCTCACCTTGCCTCCATGGACATCTGTATGTCACATGGCCCCATTGGTTGGATTCAAAACATTTAACCCTAGGTCCTGGACGTGTACCTGGACTAGTGGCTGCCCCTGCTACTGGGGGAATCTGTTGGGGTGGACTGGGCTACCCACCATGGGTTCCTTTAGATCCATGTGCAGTACTTGGGATCCCTTTCTTGTGCATGGATGCCCCGCTTGCTAGGTATAGGTCTCCCTTCTTCCCCAACTCATCTGAAGTAGCACATTGTCTATCAGCTAACCAGATCTTCATGTCCTCAGGCAAAGTGTTAAGGGCTTTTTCCCTCACCAAAAGGTCTGCCAGCCCTTCAAAAGTGGTAATCCACTCACCTACCTATAAAAAAGTGCACAGTTCAGCAACATATTCACACACACTTTCATCTGCCTTGTGTCTATGCTCACAAAACTTTTTCCTATACATTTAAGGTGTACCTTTAAAAAATTCTAACAAACAGTTCTTAAGAGCAGTATAATTAAAACAGTCAATGTCAGACATTTTAGACAAAACAGTTACAGCTTTACCATGCAGTAATGGGGGCCAGGAACCATACCCAAAGCCTTTGGTCAACCTCATACTGTTTACATACCCTCTCAAACATATGAATGAAACTATCAAAAATTTTCCCCTCTGTAAACTGTGGAAGAAATTTACTGACCTTTTGTCCTTCTGGGGTCTGGTTACTCCCTTCCCTATTACCTCCATGACTCTGGTGAATAATCAACATCTCCTTTTCGTGCTGCCTCTACCTTTCCTTCTCCTGAGCTTCCAGGTGTAGCACTTTATCATTCTCCTCAGCCTGCAGATGTTTCAGTCTCTCTGCTGCTCCTGTTTCCAAACACCTGGCCTCCAATTCAAGTCTCTTTAGCTCAAGATGGATTTTTAAGTCCTCTGCAGAAAGGTTGAGCTGTCCATTCTCTGATTGTTGTACATGTCCACGGCCAGTTAGATCATCCTCCTCGTTGCAGTTTTCTGATGCAACTGTGACCAGAGCTGCAATTATGTCTGCCTTAGTCAGGTTTCCATGCACCAATCTCCTAGCCTGGCACATCTCAGCCAGCTGGATCCTTGTTAGCTTTATGTTATCCTCTGCAGACATGCTTGTCTGCTCTCCCTAACTAACTAAGCTAACAAAAGAAATAAAACAATTGTGATATGAACTCTGAATATTCACTGCATGGCTGATTTAGAGTACAAAAACAGATTCAGAGATCGCTGTACACAAGCTACAGGAATTCACACTACCCACACCACTACAAGCCAATTAGTATTTGCCAACCAATTTGTATGTGGTGTGGATATCTCACCACTGCCAAACAATTAATATGTGATGTCCATGCACTGCCCCAGCATGCAAGGAGCCTCAATCCTCACCACTAACACCAGTGAGGTGTGTCCACATTGGGAAGGATAACAAATACACACACAGTAAAGTACAATTTCCTTTAAGAGCACACAGAGATCACAGTCAGTCTGGGGCTGGTTTATCCCTTTATCTCCAGATCCCCAATAAGACTCCCCACTGGCACAGCTATAGGGTCCAGATCTCAGGCTAGTGGTTAAGCTAAAACCTTTAGCACCCTCTCTGTTCAACCAGTGCTTTGTGTCCCTGCCCAAGTAGCTGACACACAAACACACGTTGGGATATGAGTTATATACAAAAACACAGACACTCTTGGGGAAGGCTGGCACAGGATGTTCTTTGTGTTTCACTGTTGCAGTCATTACACACCTTCACCAAGCATTACCACTTACCTATCTTTTCCAAATCCAGGACAGGATTTGCTACAGCAGTCTTGCAGGGCCTACTAGCCAGCCCTAACTCTTCTTGACTGCCTCCACCCTTCCTCAGCTTTGGGAATCAACCCAAGTGTGATGACTGCAACAGTGAAACATGAAGAACATAGTACGGTTGTGTACACTTACCATAAATGTAGATGTTCGAGTGTATTCACTGTTGCAGTCCTGGTTTCCCTCCCTCTGGCCCGCTGGTTTTCTTTATCTTTTTATCTCTCCTCTCTATGGCTATTCCTAATTGTATTGGTATTTACTGGTGGTGGTTTCCACACCATATACTAGCTCCCTATTTGGGGGCTCCTGACATTTGGGGCAAGAAAAACTGATGTAATGGTGTCGTCTGCCTGTTTTTAAACCCCTGATGATCTGACATCATGGAAGAAGTGACAGCATCCGATGCAGAAATACTAAGACTCTGGTATTCGGGCCGACTGAGGGCTACCTACAGGCAGATGAAAAGATAGGCAATGGTAATTCTTGGTAAAGGTGTGTAATGACTGCGACAATTAATACACTTGAACATCTACATTTATGGAAAGTGTACACAATTGTACTTTCTCCAGGTATGCCCCTTCTATCCAGGCTATAAGGTAGTAATCACTGCCGCCAACCACTAATATCAGCTACTAATAGGGCCCTTATCAATAGGCGTCCAATTATTACTGTGTAATATTATTATCCAACTGGTAAGTGTGACTGAACAGCAAGGCTTATTTGGGGTGGCTTGGACAGTATCACTATATACATGCAATGTACTCTAGAGCTTAAATTATATCTACATAAAGCAGCCACAGTTGAAAGGTTTAAAAATATTTAATAATAAATCATAAAACACAAGACAGTACTTCTTACTACACAGTGCTAGTGAAGAGTTCAGAGATCACAGGAAAATGCTTAAAATAATACAGTAGAATAGTTCTGACATCAAGACAGAAAAAAAACAACTAGTCTAATCTTCCTATCTCCTAGCTATATCTAAGAGAAAACTCAGTTCTAAAATAAACTTACATATAGAGCAAAGCAGTGCTGGTGATGTTGGATGTTCTGAAGACAAATGCCAAATAATCTGAGTCTCTCTGTCTTTAAATTGATAACACAGTACTACTGATTCATTTCAGGTTACATCATTTTTTTCTCTGGTTCCCAGGCTAACAAAAACTCAGTTTAGCAGACCTTTTGATCTTGCACCTTATCAGGAAGCTACAGCAATAAAAGACATTATACGTGCAAATTCTAGCGATTAACTCTGGTCTCAAAACAATAGCAAGAATTACTTCATACAGACATCTTGGTTCCGAGTTTGAGATCAGAGAATTATACAATGCTTGACTTATCAGCTTTTCTCCAGCAGAGTGCAATGTGGTTACATTTTTGAAGTTCAATATTTAACAAAGAGAACAAGCATGTGGCTTACATTAATATTTACAAATGACAGAATTATCTACAAGATCCTATATAGCTAGGCTGGCAGCCTTCGCATATCTTCACATGGGGTCTGATATTAACTCCTGTTTTGGTAAACTGGTGGGATCATTGGCTAAGTTACAAATGGTCCACTGGGTCAATAGCCTAGTATGAATATATAAACTTATGAATATCTAGAAGAAACTCCTTAATCTTTGGGAATAATAAATGTTGTTGGCCCACCTCCTTTTGTGGCCATTCTCTTGGCAATGTTCTATGCCTTTTTCTTTGCAGGCAGCTTTATGTCATTTATCCTACACCACAGAGACCTATTATGGCCTCTCATGGCATTCATGCCCTGCACCACTCCTGGTCCTGATACATGTTGTCCATGGACCTTAGCCCAGAATGCAAATGTGCATACAAAGGGATTGCAGTAATGTCCCAGGCTCCTAGCTGGTGAGGTTTTCCAAATGTTATCTCTATTGGCAATTCATGGGCAAGTCCTATGCAGCTGTTATTAATACACATCAGCAAATGTTTGCATCAAGCAGCCTGGGAATCCTCACCTATGGGCACCAGCTCCCTTCCCCATTCTGTAACAGGATAGATGTCTACTGTACTGCTGTGCATAAATTACACCACCTACACAACACTGATATAGGCATTAATGTCCTACAGACCTTATTTTATCTGCATATTGGCCTCATGGAGTAACATGCACATCCTGTTCACCCTGTTATCCCCCCTCCCCCACACATACACACACACACACACACACACACACACACACACACACACACACACACACACACACACACACACACACACATACTTGGAGTCTACTGCCTTGCATATTCATGTTTTCTTTTTTAAATTTCTCCACACATCTTTTGTTTCTATAAGTATGACAGGAATGGACCTATTTCTGAGATAAGGTACAATTAAATTAATGAAAACTGTATTGCTTCACTCTGTGGTTTGCTAATACTGTTCTTCCCAGCACCTGCAGTGTACACAGAATTGCTTCCTTCTGCAGTTCATACAAAGTTCCTAGCAGTTATGGCATATTTTATTAAGCTCCAGATTTTTTATGAGTCCTTTTGCTCACACTACAATAGGGACTCTCTGGATAGCATTATTCCATATCACTGTATTTTTTTGCTTGCGTATCCTTAAATATTATGTATTTATAATTGCTAGATATAGCTATTTCAATGATTAATGATAAGTTTTGTCCTTTTTTCTTTGAATAATATATATATATATATATATATATATATATGTGTGTGTGTGTGTGTGTGTGTGTGTGTGTGTGTGTGTGTGTGTGTGTGTGTGTATGTATGTATATGTATAAAATGTACACACAGATATCTCTCTCTCTCTCTCTCTCTATAGATTATATATATATATATATATATATATATATATATATATATATATATATATATTTATTTATATATATATATAAAAATAGATACATATGGATTTCTTGGGTGGCCATGGTGGTGCCGCAGTTAGCATTGTCTCCTCACAGCAAGAGGTTCACTGGTTCAATCCTTGGCTGGGGTGCCTTATGTGCGGAATCTGCATGTCCTCCCTGTGGTCATGTGGGTTTCCTCCTGGTGCTCCTTTTTCCTCCCACATCCCAAAGACATGCTGTAGGTGGACTGGACACTCTAAATTGGTCCTAGGTGTGAGTGCGTGTGTGTGCCTTCTGTGGAAGGTTGGGCGCCGGGCTGGAAACCTGACACCGTAAACCTCCACTGCCAAAAATGAGCGGACATGTGATCCGCTGTGGTGACCCCTAACCGGGAAAAGCCAAAAGAAGAAGAAGAAGAAGATAGATATGGATTTTTGCTTCTACTGTAACTGTTGTTGTCAGATGATCCAATGTAAACATCATGTCCGGGATTCATAAAGCTTGCGCTAGGTGCAGGCGTAGCATCAGCGTTCTAACACTAAATATGGCCGCCGAGCGATCCAGGTATGAGCTGTTCCCATGTGCACTAACTGCGTACGCTACACCTGCACAACTCCCGGGCCCTGTATGCTAATTATCCCATGTGCAGCAGTGTAGCATGCAAATGAAGGTATGTAGCGATCCAGGAAGCCGTGCAGGAGTAGTGTAAGCATGCAGAAATGTAAACTGTAGAAAACGGTTTACATTTTTGCAAACATAAAATCGGAGTCATGACAGCCATCCAGACACATGTATTATATTATTAATATATGCCAATGGTGAAATATATAGCCATTGGCATAAAAAAATGTATAAAATATAAAATTAGCATTTAATATATATAGTCACACTATCGTGATGTGGAAGCGCAGGGCAGTGGTGCACAAAGGGGATCGCAAGGAAAATATAAAAATATCGAATAAAACTGCAATGTAACACATATCATGATTTCCCCATTATAGTCAATGGCAGGCATGCTACACCATACTATGGTGCAAGGGTTGCTAATGGGCTGTGACAGTGGTATGCACGGTAGCTAGGAATTAGTAGGCAATGCCATGCAAATGAGAGGAGTAATAGTGAATCACTGATTCCCCACTGGTGTAAGGATGCACCTCACAGTGTAGCGTTATAACACAGAGGTGTGCCCTTGAGATAAAGATGACATCAAGAGAGGGGTGTGTTGCCATTGCTGTAAGCACATTGGAGCATTGCTAAACCGGTTTGCCCCTAGATAGGCAAAGCTGCTGGATAGGGCTGTGTTGAACTGGCCATAGCTTTGCTTAGCTGACAGTACACAAGGTAACCGAGTATGCATGTGAACGGAGATGAAAGAGCGCATAAACCCGGTAAACGGGATTGTATGGCGCACACTGCAGCTGAAACAGGAAGGATATAGAATGCTGCAGCAGGGAAATTGGAGTACAAATGACTAATTAACACCTAGGAGCCTGCAGTGGGCCATTGACAACAGCTAACAAGGCTGCAAGCAGCTACCTACAAAACAGGAAATGAGAGTATTGCAAAGAAAACAGTAAGGTGTCAAAGCAGAACAAAGCCGATTTGTAGTATATCAGCTACAAGACACATTTTGCCTTGACAGGGTAGGGAAAGTACAAAACCAGAAAGATGTCAGGTGGATGCATGCCTTATAATGGGAGGGGATCCAGGTTTAAAAGTGAATTAAAGGGCAACAGATTATTCAAGGCAGGCAAGCATAACTCCACAGTAAAGGCCCCACACTTGCAGTACTCATTGTAAAACCCATAATTAAGGCACTCTGCAGCTCGAATAGCTCATACACACCCAATGACATCAGCAGCATTCATAGCACAATAGTATAAAGTGTGAAAACACCTCACACACATTTGTGTATTCCCATACACTCTGCAGCAGTGGTGTATACAGATGGGGAAATTTTAGTATGTACATGTTAGGGGCTGCCATGCCACCAGCATGTGTTGCAGACTGAAGGTGGTGTGGAGGATGATGGACACGACCACCGCAGGCACCAGAGGAGGAGGAGAGTGTTCAGACCCAGGGTAACCTACCAGGGCCTACATGATCTGGAGATAGTAGAGCATTACAGAGTGGACAGGGACATCCTACAGCAACTTGTAGAGCTGTGCCGGCCACACCTCAGAGCCAGAACAAACAGAGGGGAACCCATCCCAGTGGATACAAAGGTATGTGTAAGCCTGAGAATACTAGCTACAGGTACCTTTAAAAGACCAACTGGGGATATCATGGGAATCTCACAGGCATCAGCATCCAGGGTAGTACACCAGTTCCTGGATGCCATGTTACCACATGCCAATAAGCACATATACTTCCCCCGAATGCAGGAGGAGTTGGCCAGCAATATGCATCTCTTCCAGCATGTGGCAGAATACCCGGAGGTACTGGATGCAATAGACTGCATGCACATACACATCAAGTCACCACCCGGTGAGCAGGGTAGGAGCTACATAAACCACAAGGGATACCCCTCCATCAACTGCCAGGTCATGTGCAATGCCCAGGACATTATCATGGATGTGTGTGCTGGTAGCCCTGGAAGCTATCACAACTCCCAATTCTGGCATGCCTCACAGCTGTATCAGTTATTTGCCAGGGGGGACATCCAAAATGGCCATTTGGTGGGGGATGCTGGCTATGCACTGGAACCGTGGATGATGACTCCCATCAGAAATGCACACACCCATGCAGGAATGCCATAATGAGGCACATGCACAAACCAGAATCATCATAGAATGTGTGTTTGGGATGCTGAAATCATGGTTCCATTGCTTGGACATATCTGGTGGAGTCTTGTAGTACTCTCCAGGCATATGTGCCCACATCTTCATAGTATGTGCTATGCTACACAATATGATCCTGCGGAAACAGCTGCAGCAGAGACAGAATGGTGAAGGCCCTCACAGCCCACAACCATTGCCAAGGGCCCCACAGGCACAGAGGTACTCAGACCACAAATACCCTGAGCCAGCCCCAGTAGGCAAATGGAGGCATGCCCAGTATGCCCATGCCTTGTCAAGGAGGGAACGTATAGCACACACACTGACAGTGTAGACACCTAGGGACTGACACCTTTCTCCACCTGCACACACAGTAAAAATGGATGGCACACACACAAGACTACCTGCAAATTGTCATGTATAGACAGTCTACTGTGTGCATCCAACATAGGCAGCCCTCAACTATTGCACACACAACTGCCATTGGCACAAGGTAAGTCAACACCTGAACAGGAAATTAAGCTATCAGCATGTGCTGATACTGTATGTATAGGTTCATAGGTAGGTACTTGGCCAACTGCCAGAGGCCATTCATAAGCCTAGCTAAAATGTGTCAGCTTTTGCCACCCCATTGATTCATTAACTGTTCCTCTGTGGAGCAGAGCCAATGGTGGGATCCCTGGGGTGCATCTACTGTTCCCCATCCACTCTTCAAAGTTTCTCTTGCAGAGTGCTAGTGAGGGTCTCTGTATAATGTAGTTAGGGATGTTGTTCCAAAGTATGGGGAGTGTCTGTGACAGGAATCCATCCCTCCAGCATCTTCCAGTTATTGTTATGGCAAGGTTTAGCTCACTACAGTGTGTGGCTCACTGTGACATGGATTCCCATAGTTGGAGAATATCTCCATTAAGCCTGAGTTCAACATGGCTGTGTTGGCCAGCAGAGATCATCTCTGGGTAAACGAGATGCCACTGAGTAAAGCAGTAGCTTAGTCAGTCTGGCTGCATAGGACAGCATATGTTTGAGGCCAGTAATCCCCTTGGCAAGGTACATTTGTGGACATACCAGCTTTTGGAAGTGTCTTCTGAGATCCATCCCAAATGGGTTATTATACCCTATGATGGGATTGATGAGTGATGAGTAAAGGGGCACTATAACCCCAGTATGTCTAGATGGGAGACCTTTAGTAATCATATGGCCTACATAGAAGGATGTCATAACTACTTTGGAGATATGATTGTCAAAAGGGAGATCACTATCTGTCTTAGTCCCCAGATACCCCAATACCTCGTCCGTATTAAAGTGGCTGCCACTTATGTGTTAATATGTGGGTGCTTAATATTCCACAATGGAATAACCGTGCATTTAGTGGCACTTGGCTGGAGGCCATGACGTTGACACCCTGTGTCAGTCTCTGTGAGGCCCCTTGAGGGATGTCTATGTCAGCTGGACTATCAATCATGGCTCCCAGTTCGCAGTCATTGCCAAACATGGTCTTCCATAGTCCACCGGTGTTTGCCTGTACCTCTGAGAAGTATATGCCAAACAGTAGGGCTCCCAGGACTGAGTCCTGTGGGGCACCAGTCATGACTGGTGAAGAGTTGGACCTGGAGACCGCTAGCCATACCATGTGGGTTCTGTGATGTATGGGTGTATGTACAGGCTGGCGTGTTTATCAATAATACCTGAGTGGGGCATGGTGTCAAAAGCCTTGGCGAGGTCCAGGTAGTATGTGTGAACCACCTCTTCTGTCATCTAGCGCCTTGGTGACTGTATGTAAGACATCAAACAGGTTCAGTAGGCATGAACTGCACTCAAGCAAGCTGACCTGGGTTGGGTAACATGTTTAGAAATTACCAATGTCTTTGTTAATGAGTGCCATGAGGTTGCAATCCATACAATTGCAGACCAGGCTAGTCAGGCTTATGGGGTGGTAGTTACCATGGTCAGTTTTGATTCCACCTTGATGTAACTGTTGCCACGTGCCAGTGTATGGGCATGTAGCCTGTGGAGAGGCTGAGGTTCAACAGCTTAATTAGGTGGGGGGTCAGCTTGTCTTGTATAGTTTGCAAGATGCAGTCTGGGACAACATCTGCCTCCATTGACACTGTGTTCTGCTGTTTGTTCTGCTGTTATAGAGGGCCATTTCCACCTGTGTGTCTCTGATGTGTGGGATACTGTACCTTTTGGGTAGTGTTGTGGGCTCTTTAGGGGGTGAAGTATGCAGTGAATGTATCTGCAAGGATGTTGGCGATATCAGTAGGGTCAGCATATTTTGTGCTATATTTCACCGGCACAGTGCAAATCTATGTGTCACCACGTAGATCATTGACATAGCCAAAGAAGGCTTTGTGGTTATCTTTCGAATCCTTGCGTATTTTCCTGCTGATGTTAGCCTTGGATGATGTCATGAGGGACCTATGTATCATACTAATAGTAGTCATGGATGTCTGCCCTTCGTGGGATTTCCTATTTGTCTGGAACACTGTCCTACTTTTGTAGTATAGCCAGTTTATTGCAGGGGTCCACCAGACTGGTATCCTTGTCTAGGAGGAGTGAGTCTTGGTTTACCATTAATGGCACGAGCCATACATCCGTGTAGGTACTTATAGATTGCATTTGTAAATCTGTCTATATCTTTAGCAGTGTTTCCCCTTAGCATGGGGGCTGTAGAACCCCCCCCACCCCTGTCACTAATAGTGTAAATTTAGCTGTAGGAAAGGTATACAATGTGGTTTCCATGGGTGGGGGAGATGTTTGGGTGTGGAAACAGTGAATAGTGCATGGTCAGATCTAACCAGTGACCGGTTAACCTCTATTGTAGTGCACCTGTTGCCCATGTTGGTGATGGCCACTTCTAGTATGTTTCCACCCCTCACTAGGGAGGTTACCACTTGATACAGGGCATATGAGGTGATAAATTCCAGGAAGCACTGAGCCGGGAAGTGAGTACTTGAGTAAGTTTCCTAGTTAATGGTAGGGTAGTTGACATCGATCAATGCCAGGGTGTGTGTTAGGACTGTCATGTTCTTCACTGTATCCAGGTAGGTGGAGTTGTGGTCCTGGGTCATGGAGGGTGATCTGTAGCAGGCCACAGTTTACATTGCAGTTGTGGCTGATGTTAGCTGCACATGGATGATCTCAGAGTTATCATGCTACCCAACTAACCTGGAGGTGTAGGTATTCCTGATGAATACGAATACACTCCCTCCATGTCTGTGTCAGTCCATGTTTTGTGTCTGAAATGTGTGGTATGGGTTGTAGTCTGGTAGTGCTGGTGTGCTCTCAGGAGCCTTAAAACAGGTCTCAGTTACTGCATAGATGCTGACGATGTCCATCCTGAGGAGTTTTGTGAGTGCATGCATGTTGTGATCACAACCCCTGGTGTTGAGTAGCATAACCCTCATTGTTTCTGCGATTGTGTTGTTTACAGAGCTGGTATTCACCTTTAAGACTCTCCTAAAAAAAGGCACCATGGTGGCACCAATAGTTTTGGCCTGTATTCCAAAGCCTAAGGCTGACACATAAGCAGGTATGGTATTGTTTCATGCATGTTTCCCATCAGTGCTTGTTTCTCATCTCTCCTGTAGGTAAACTACTGGTAAGCAATAGAAAGCCTTAAACTTATACAAGTCTTTTAGCTTCCAAAATAGGCTTTTAGAGTGACTAAGTATCAGTGTTCTGTTTGTTTTGCTGTACTTAACTGTTTCCTGACTACATGGTGATTTCTCACTGTATATTGTGATCTGAAAGTCTGTTTATTCACATATTATGGCTGTGATGGCCGCACTTTAGAGGTTCAAAGATAGCCTATTACCTATCTGCCCAAGGGCAATTAGAAGCATAGCTACAGTGTGTTGGCTTTCTCCACACCATTGATGAAGTAACTGAGCCTCTGTCAAGCATAGCCAATGAAGCAATTCCAGGCAGAGCTGCCAGAAGCTGTTGAAGACTGGGGAGGTGGAGGGTGATAGGGGCACTTAGTGATCTAAAGAGGGCATGTTAATGTGACAATTCAACACCGTTCAATTTCACCAACAGGTCTCGCAGCTATCAAACTGGACGGGCTCTCCCACCCCCCTGGCTGTAAGTTCTGGGACACATGATCCCAGGGGAGTATATTTTGTTACCCATTCACACAACAAGGCTTCCCTTGAAGTGTGTCAGTGAGGGCTATGCCTAATGCTGTTAGGAATGTAATGTATTGTCTCACATTATATTTGTTATATGCTGTTATTTCAAGAGTAAGTAAAGCTCTGTGGGTTTTGGGGCCTCCGCCCTTTACTTCGCCTAGCTTACACATAGAAATCATCTAAATAAGAAATAGGCAGAAGCAACGTTAATGTCAATAGTGTAATGGTTACAGCATCTGCATAGTATCTATGTATTTGAGATCCCAATCCCATAAAGTCAGGGATGTTTATCATGTTAAAAAGTATACCTTAACCACAGCTTGCATATATAGGTAGCAATCGTCTGTATAATAAACATCCGAAACACCCATATAAACCCATGTGTGCTGGACATTAAAGTCAACAGAGAATGTAATGTTATGTAAGCACATAGTGAGGTGTTACTTCACTGAAATGTATATATCCTGAGTAGTTAGCAGATGTGGCCGTGTTTGCGCGCACAGGTTATATGTTGCAAAGTTTGTTTAACTGTGTTTAACCGCTGCTATAATGTCACACAAACACTTTTAAACATGCTTACAACTGCTTAAATGAGCCTTATTCTGGAGTAAAAAACATTTTTAAAGCATCTCAGGTGTTGAACCCTGGACCATGCATACTACAGTCATGGGATTTACCACTAAGCCATCTGTGGTGTATACGTGTTTCACGGTCTTTAAACTACATCTTATACCATATACATTCCACTATAATGACCAGAAATGGGACAGTCACTTTGTGTACATATGTACAGTACATTATAATGTACTGTAGTTTGTAAACCAACATATACAAGTCTACATATGTATTACTGTTACAAATTAATACAAAATATATATACATACATGTCAGTGATGTCTGCACAGATATAAATATAAATATATATATATATATATATATATATATATATATATATATATATTATACAGTTACATCAATAGCCATATATATAAACATTTATGACCACACTTCGTGACACAGAAGCAATCCAAAGGAATTGAAGTGTACATAAAACACATGCAGCTCTGCTAATATAACTATTAATATTAACCTAATTCACCATAGAAGGGATGGTTGTTGTGTATGTGAAGACTGGGGCAGGGGAGGAATGATGGGTAATGAAATCATGCATCAAGGATAGCCTGGGTCGGATTTTCAATAAGTGAACTGGAGGGGTATACATGGAGTATGGGGACAATGTAAAAAGGACACAAAACAAGAACCTTTCTCATTCATAATACACCCTGTCATGTCACATTGCAACACTTAATTTCACAAACATATGAACATTAACATGTATCAGACATATGTACACCAACTGACTGTCACATTTGTTTTCAGAGGTGAGGAATGCCTGTAGTAAAATGTATATTCTAAACACCATAACATTTGTACATATCTCTGATGCCTTAGTAGTAATGACAGTGACTGTGGTGTTCATAGTACTGGGTTCAAGACCTGCAAGGGCTGTTAAGTTAATCCGAGGGCCAGAATAAGGGCTGTTGGATGCAGGTGGATTAAAGCACTTGAAACGAGTTTCCACAGGTTTGCGCGATGGTAAACGGCATTTAAACACAGTAAACGGAGAAGCGCTTCACAGGTTTAACCTTTGCTTAACGTCACACAGACCATGGCAAACCCGCTTACAACCGCTTAAATGTGCATTATTCACACTTTCCCTACCAGTGCCTACTCTGAGAGGTAAAATAATAACACCTTCCAGGATTAGAACCCGCAACCACATACTCCATCCTCAGAGTAACCTACCACTAAGCTACCTGAGATGTACGTATCCCAGTTGTGTATGCAGACAGGTTAAAGCACAAAAGGGAGGAATGTGTTGAAATAGGACAACCTGCCATGTACCCAATGAAAGGTTTATGCTTATATATATATATATATATATATATATATATATATATATATATATATATATATATATATATATACAGAGAGAGAGTCAGAGAGAGAGCTACATAGAGACATCTCAATATATACAGATCTATATATATATATATATATATATATATATATATATATATATATATATATATATATATATATATATATATATGTAGATATATAGATAGGTTAAAAACATCTACACATCTATGGAGGCACAGATAAACGTATGCAATAATATATATTATATCTATATACATATACACACACACATATATATATATATATATATATATATATATATATACATACACACACACACACACACACACACACACATATATATATATATATATATATATATATATATATATATATATATATATACACATACATGCATGTGTGTAGACAGCATCCAAAGTGTTCATATCTGAATATAACATGGACCATAGCAATCACACATTCTGCTCCCCCCCCAAAACAATATGAACATAACATATGAAGAGTATATGCCAATACACTATTACAAATATGTTCTATAGACAAAGTCACCAATGCAACTGCAATGACTGCAAATATCCATGACAGAAATAGACAGACAGCTTTCATTTAGCAAAACGTTATTACATTCCGATATATTGCCAAAAGGATTCAAGGACTAACAGTACCTGCATGCTATACAGGAAGCATTTAACAGTGCCTTAATGAATCAGCCTGCAATTGCCATAGTATTAGTCCACTAAGGGATAGGTGTTCACATAGGGAAAGAACACCCACACACATATAGAAGTTGTATAAAAGGGGTTCCTTCACACCTGCATGTGCTATTTACACCCACCAACATCTACCCCACAACCAAAATAATTACATCAATACATACATACTGTCTTACCATAACTGATTATTCAACTGCTATAGAACATCTACTGAAACCTTAACATACCTGGACACAGACACACTAACATGGCCCTATGTGAAATAGCTGATGTTATACAATTGAACAGCTGCTGATGTTACAGGGTTTGTATGAACTAATCCCGTTTCAGAGGGTTGAAAGGTTTGTACACCAGAAAGTGTTACAGAGTACTGATTATCAGCAGAGTATGATACACAGTAACACCAAACTACATATGTCTGGTAAGCACACTGTAACCCCCCTAACATTATATGTATAGCTATGCAGCCTTGAGCTGGTCAAACATCCTGGACAGACTGAAACATATGCAGAAGTATTAGGTACAGACAAATCCTGCACAAGTAGCAATGTTCAGAAATATAACAGCAGTACTCACATTTAGACCAACTCCTCTAGGCATTACACACAATATATTACTGTTCATCTCCATACAGCCATTGCAAAAGATTTCAAACAACACTTTCAGGCTGTATTCCTCACAAGTAAGGCAAAGGGACAACACCCAAGTGGAGTATTCAGTTATACTCTACTGTTGCCATGGTATTGGCTAAGGCAGTAGCAGCGCAGCTGATGTGCATGTAATTAGCTACTTAGGAACACCAATTGGTCATTGGGATAGTACATGTTACTGATCTGTAACTATAAAAGGTTGCCTTGTCACACATTCAAACCATCTGTATCTACCTGTAGGACAGTACAAAATACTGAATGACAAACTGAAAATGAGTATTATACTAGTCAATAACACCTCCAATTACTAAGATGGTATGTATAACATGTAGTATGTCTGTGTATGTAGTACCTGTTCTGTACGAATTACAGTGTAATCAATGCATATAGTTGAAATATCTATCTTGTAGCGATGTATTGTTGAGCAGTAGTAATGCTTGTAGTATTCTATGTGTGTACTGCTGTAGGTCACAAGGCGAACTCCGCATACACCACAAGGGATGATATGGGCTTGGAACTCACCAATTCGCTTCCAGCCACTGTCAGTGTCAGGTTTGGTCCAACAAGTATGTGCTATAACAGGGGATAGTATATGTTGATATATTGTAACAGTTGACATATATATGGGTGTATAAGTAAGATGAACATGTCAAAGGTGGGCTTACTTTGTAAATATGGTTTGTATTGTGGGATATTGTGCCAATAACTGTGTAATGTACAGTATTTTAGGCAGATCTGTATTCCATTCTACATAGCATTTCTGTTATGTTATGCAAATAGTAGTTATGTCTATTGGCAATTACAATACTTAATAACAGGATACATATCACTTGAATTCATCTGACAGTTTGGCAGCATGGTAGTAAAGATAACTGGAAGAGCTAGGTAACTATCCATGCACATAACACATGTAATATCCACCTCTTTAGTATCGTTTGCAAGCAATAGCAGCTGTGCATGTGTACATGTTATGCAAATGTGTAGTGACCCTTGTTACAAGGCTGGACCTCTCTATTATTGTTTGCAAGCAATAACAGCTGTGCATGTGTACACGTTATGCAAATGTGTAGTAACCCTTGTTACAGGGCTGGGCCAAATAGCTATGTGTACACCTACATAGAGTGGATATTGAGAGTAGAGACACACTGGTTGAACTACCAGGTTTGTGTAGCCTAACCTCTCATTGCCAACTTTACAGCTGCTTGCACATACTGTATGTAAGGTAGTGCACAGTACTAGTAATGAAACAGGTTGCATATCATCTTTAACTCCAGTGTAACATCTGCAGTGTAAGATGTAGCAGACTGATGCCCATGTGTAATAGCCGCTTCATAGGTGATGGCTTACACTATCTGATTATATCCTGATCATGTTGATAGTGGCATCAGAGTCTATTGATACATGACTCTGTTTGGGGAGTGGGTGTCTGTGCCCAACAGAGCTCATGGTCCTGGTGGATATGTGAGTATATACCCAGAGAAGGAAACACACCTGTAGACACTTGCATCATCTGTAATCAACTATCAGGATGTGATGTGCTCTTCAGAGGAGGATTGCTGCTAAAGGTAGGTAGCTACATTGTTTCCGTAATAGCCAGTGTTGTCACATCCATAACACAAATATTTACATGTGAGCATCACTGTCTAAAACATCTTCATAAACATAAAGTAAACTAAATACAGTACTTGGTACTTGTATTACTGAATGCTCATACAGGCATGTCCACTAGTCAGCTACTGGTGTTTACTAATGTCAGCTTTGTGTATGTGGCCATCCTGGGGAAATGTAATCTCTATGCCTGTACACTGCCAAATCCACCTAACACCACACCCCATATATTGTCTGAGATGCAGCTACAGGAGTAAACTGGAAGGCAGTCCAATCTACAGCCATGACTGGACTGGACATTCATGAGGTGTAGGTTACACATGCATCTCATCATCACAACCAACACATACCCTTACCAGAACACAGTAAGGGCACTCACACACACTACCAGAAATTACACACATTCACAGATGCTTCTAAGTATCTGGCCAAACAAGTGACCTCCCAAGCTGAAAGAGACAGACAACAAAATACACAAACTATATGACATAGTTTGCATAATTGTGTCACACCTTCAGAACACGTGGCCGGAAACACGCCCAACAGTACTCATTTGTGAATGCAAACTCTAGCACTATGTTACACACTGGCCTATACGAGGGCATACATACTGTCAGCTGCCTGTCTGCCATGATTAGCCACACACCCATACACTAAGACCACCTTTTGAACTATACACATGGGTCTGGCATATTCCATGTTGTTGTGCAGAACCTGTGATGCAGTAGCCTGGACTGCATGGAACACATTTAAGAACTGTCAGGTCTTGCAGCCCATGCAGGTATGCCCCAAGGTCTGGGTAGCATTCTGCCGTTGGCCAGAATGATACTGCAGAACAAAGTCAAAAGGATTGAATTCCACAATTGTCTAATGTAATAGTGCAAGTCAAAGGGTATCCAGTATCTGTCTGCCTGGGATAACATGGTTGACCGACCATGATGCTTTGCCAGACAGGGCCTGCACCTGTCACCCCTGGGAATCTGGATACTGCCTAGGGCTCATGCTTCCACTATAGTGCCTTCATCATGCACAGTTCAAGTGGGGGTCCACTGCTGTTACAGGGACAGCCAAGCAATAAACTGCCGGTCTTGCTACACAATGATACATGTCAGAAACACTATATAGACACGCATATGTCAATCCCTAACATGGAGAACATATCTATGCAGTGGCTGAGACATGTTTCAATGCTCCAGAGAGCGCACCTGCATGACCATGTTATAACACATACCTCACCTCTTGCCCATTATCCTTTATTGGAACACACAGGCCGCAGGTGTGTTCATATTCCTGAAGGATATGTACACCCTCACGCTAGTTGCACTTGCATAACATTAGATGCATTATACTGAGCAACTACCTTTGTGCCAAAGTGGAATTCAAATTGCACCTTGTGACAGATCACCCACCATGCCACGGATTTCCTAACTCTCATAATGTACTGTAATGGGGAAGATTAGGTTTGAGACAGAAAACCATAATAATGGCTACTCTCAACTATTCCATTATGAACTGGGAAGACTCCTCATGTACCATCACCTGCGCTAAATGCATGTTGGATTCCATCAACCCCAATAACCTGGATCACAATAGTCACACAAACAGGGCTAACAGTATACTACACATAGTCAGTCTCCAAAGCCAATGTTAATGTTATGTTTGGGGCAAAGTGGTGACTGTCATGGCCCCCATGCAGATGAACAATGCATGTGCAAATGCAGAATCCTATACAAATGAACCTTAAGCAGTCATATACGTCCAGTGATTATGCCATTGAAACAGAACCAAGATTCAACCAAACACAAACAAGAAGGCAAACTGTGGTGGTACCATGCTTTAAACTGTACCACAGAAGGTAGTAACTGTTGCAAGAGTGAACACACATGAGTGTAGATGATCCCTGGTCAGCCTCAGTAAGATGCATATACACCATATAAAACCACACAAAGCTACTGTGAAACTAATAAGCCACATATTATGAGGCCACCCACAGAGCATTCTATAGCTGTGTCATTAATCATAATGGCAATGACAAGACCTGCCATGCTGCACAACACTATGGCATGGGAAGTACTGCACCTACAGAGATAGCACCTGTTCATCCAGATAGGGTCTTGGAGTACCTAAACCCACTCCCACCTCCCCCCCAACAGGTGCACATAGTTATATATCCATGTACACTATAGAGTCCCTGCAATAACAGCTATGCAGGTACAAGCTGCACTCTCTAAAGCCATACATACAGCTTTCATGGGACCTGTCAACATCTCAGTGTGTATCCTACACAAATGTAAGAACAATCAGCTCTCCACATACACATCATGTTTAATCATAGCTCCATGTCAGGCTGTGTACATACTGAATGGTGCACAGCAACAATTATCACATCCCACAAAGGGGGAGATACCATTGATAATGGGAAATAGTGCACTACTACCCTGCTGAGTCTGGTCTGTAAGGCCATGAACCATGATCAACGTATTTGATGTACTCAGTACAGATGTAGATGACAGTAAGTTTGATTCACACAGTGTATCATGACCTTGCCAGGTCTTAGGACACCATCACCCATACTGTGTTCAAGCTACACTCAGTAAACTAGGTGTATATTCCTATGTCACAGGAGTGGTTGGCAAGTGGACTGCTGGCAGAACCAACACTACAGAAGGTGTCTGACTAATACACATGCATCAAACCAGTGTCAGCCACAGTAATACAGGGTTCATTCCTGGTAATCCCCCTCTTTGTTATCTATACCACACAAATAAACACAGAAGTCATCTGCTTATTGATGTTTGCAAATGACTATGAACTAGGAGCAGTAGTTGACTCAATGTGTGCTGCGTTCAACATACAGAAGGGCCTATGTGTGTCAGATGTGTGGTGTGTGATGTATGGCCACAATCTGACAGATAAGTATTGATTTGTCATCCTCTATGTTAAAAACCCTGTACCCATGAACTACCACCTAGGCAGCGGTCAATGTAATGGCAACTATGTGTGTATGGGATGCAGCTGGACAGTAGTCTTTCCTTTGATAGTTACTTCACTACACCAGTCAGGTAGCTCAATGTGGCACCCCTAATCATGACAGGGTGCCATCCATGAATATAGAAATAATTTTTCAGCCATACTCAACACTAGTGACCCATAATAGATCGCATATTTCCTTTAAGGGTTATTGCCTGTATGTAGATGGCCTACGCTGCCCTTCCCAATCCCTAGCTCCACTATGTAGCATAAAGCCTACCCTGAATAAAGAAATGTCCAACCCAGAGATGTTGGACATGCTACACTTAACACATCCTGATCCCAAATAAACACATACTTCATGGACATCCACCTTTCTAGTACAAGGATCACAACATGCCTGACAGATCTCTGTCTCATACACTTAACATACTCTTGCCATATTATGCATCCCTGTCCAGTGAAGCTGCACATCACCCCTCTCTGTGACATGGTGTGATGACCACATGCCAAATATATCAGTAACCCTGTGGATCAGTTCTGTGGCACTCCTTGAACTGGCCACTGAAACTTACCTGTCTGTTGCCTACAGCTAGGTAACCTGTTCACCTAGGCTCATAAATGGCCCAGGGCATATAACCTACTAGTTCACTATGACCATACATGCTATAGTTGATATCCAACCCTGCAGATACCATCAGGCTAGCTATTGTCCCATGTGTTTCACATGTGTAACACAGGCAATAAATGGCAGGATGCTACATAGACCTACAGTGCCATGTAGATGTATATGGCAAAACACATCCATGTAAAACATTCTGTGCACATGTCTGCAGGCTCACAGGTCATGTCCCTAAATGCTATGTGTGACTATATATATGACATATAAACAACATTAAGGTTGATTGCATTAATGTGAACACATCCAGGCATGTGCTGATAGGTAAAGACACCAGTACAGGCAAACAGACATGCCCACATCAAGACAACATCCACATGGAGTATGAGCAATGTCATCACATCACACACACATATATGGTGATAACATCACATCACCAGTAAGTGTCAAATGTGTGTGACTTAAACATGGCAGTGGTGTTAGTGTCATGTAGATTTGCAAAGACTTATTTGTAATCTTAATAAATGTAATACACATGTATGTTCAGCTGTACTTCTGTACTTCTCTGTGAGTTACTGTGACCTGTCTCCATCATTATGTCTTCCAGGTATGCTACATAGCAGGCTGCCAGTGTACACCCACTTGGAGGATGAAGTCCTCATCCCATACCTCCTTGACAACCATTCAACACTCTTCAGCCATGTGCCACAGGATGTACAGCAGTGGGATGCCCTGTGGGAGGAACTCTGCAGGAGGGTAAATGATGTTGGCGGTCACAATCGCACCTTTCAGCCAGTGTGCTGACACTGCACCGACCTCATAAGATGGGTGAAACAGCGTGCTAATGCAATCACCAGGGAACAAGGTGCAACAGGTGGGAGGCCACTCACCAAGCACCCACTCACACTTACAGAGGAGCTACTGGCCAACCTGGTAACACCTGCAGACCTCCATCCACAAGCTTTAGATGGAATTGTTTGGGTGGGTGTCTCTCAATCACTGAGCCTGGAGTTGCCTGGTAAGTCAGTAATCCACATATAACACAACTATATTTCACATAGTTACAAGTGTTACTGTACAATTTGTAATGTAACATCATATGCAAGGCATGTATGCACACATGCCGCATACTATAGTCTGCTATTCTATGTATGCACAGATGCGCATACTCCATAGTATAGTGTATTGTACTGGCTTATGTGCTAACATGGACATTGCACCCTGTAGCTATCACACAAGTGTGGATAATGATCTTACTGCTGTGACACTCCTGTTTAAGTACCTCTGGCATTTTGCAGCAACAGCAGCCTGTGTCAGGTGAGATTGTTATTATTTACCAGGCTCGATAATGCACAGATCATATTAATTGCATGCTCTCTGCCATAACACACTAACACATAATGTATGGTGGTCCTGTTCATAGACACTGGTCAGACCTGCAATGCATCACAGTGGTTACCCATGTGAAACAATTGAAGACTATATGAAACACCTACTCTAAACCTTCCAAACTGTCATTGCCAGATGTGTGGACAACTGTGAATACAATGGTGGAGGTGTATTTCACTGTAGGGACAGGTACTACATATCAGCATTACACATGTTGGGAATACAAACAGTGCTGTTCAGAGAGCATATGGGTGCACACACTATAAATGTGTTGGAGCTGGAGTATGACTGGCCCACAGGATACACCCTTGTGGATTATAGCCTTCCTATGAATGTCACACAATGTCATGTGCTATCTGACATGTCCATGACATGTAGTGGGCTGACTGCAACACTGTTCAACTATCCTGCAAAACATGATGTCTCACATCCCAGACATACCACCCTTTGTCTACATAACCCTGTTGTCAGTGGAGCATATGACATCTATGGGTGTATGTCATATGGGATAACACTGACATGTGAAATAGATGGCCATCACAAGCATTGAAAAGAACATGTGTACACATGACTATGGAGGATGGCCAGAGACATGAAGCAACACACACAGTGGAAGTGATGTACCTGTGTGTACACCCTGTTGTACATTGACTTGACACAATACAACTATGGCCTTTGTGTAATGGTGATATTGCAGATGTGAAACACTAAACATCATACAGGCCTGTGAACAGCTTGTGTAGGCATAACATGAAACCACCACATAACATGTTTTGAACATCTTGAGTGTGTCACGACATGAAAGCATTCACCTATACAGTATCCAAATATATACATGTGTTGCACAACATACACATACAACCACATCAGGCCACATATACAGTACATTCACCTTGCTGGTGTCAGACATCACTGTCATGCCTTCTCCTCATGTGTGTGAGGTACACAGATGCCATGTGGGGCATAGAGTACTTCTAAGTTATCCATATGTGGGCATAGTTGCCAGGCATCAGTAACACGGTTGCAGATGTGCAGGGGCGTCATCCGTATACCCTTCTGTGACCTGTGTCACACATTCCACATTAGGGTTTAGTGTGTATACACCTCAGTGACGTGGGTCACATTCCACATTAGATAGGTATAGTATGTGAACACAGTCATGGTTATGAACTGTGTCAGTAACTCACACTGTATAGCAATACTGAAGCCACATGATGCCCTGTAATGGCTATGCACATCAGTTCAATGTGCAGTATGTCACTACATATTTGTAGGGCAGACAGACAACATTGCATCAGCTGAAGGCCCATGTTAGTATAACACGTCCCTGCATTGGGACACGATTACTGTACTGTAGATTGGAAAGGGCACCATTGTGTTACACATGTATTTATGTCATTCAACACATCAGCAGAAGACATGTTATACTACTTGTGATTGGCAAGGTCATACGTCATACTTCAGGCCAGTGTACTGTAAACCTGTGCTGGTCTGTGGCACCATTGCAAAGTAGGGACAGCCATGTCAAATATGTGTGTACAGTCACATGCACAATGTCTGTAGACTCACCTCAGGGGTAGGCGGAATAATGTCGAACAGACATGCACTGCTTTGGGGGAGATATGCAAGCTAGGGCTCAGGCAAACATAGTATTCAGTCGACATACCTTTCTGCTCATGTCCTCACACATAGGGGCAGTGGCCAACACAAAGCATCAGTGGCAAGTATACAAAGGTCAGTGATGGTCTGTTAACATGTGTATGTTGCACACACTATGGCAGTGTGGTGCAACGGTGCATAGTGCATGCATTGTGTTGCAAGTATGGGGCATAAGCTACTAACACAAATGATGCAATACAGGTATGTATGCTAACCACCACTATAATTGTGTAAGGTGCATGCCTTCTGCTATAACATATGCATGCTGTTGTGTGCAACTCAGAGATGTATGATAACTACCACTATAATTGTCTAAGCTGAATGCCATCTGCCATATCACCTGCATGTTGCATGCTGTTGGGTGCCATAGTATGTGTCTGTGTGTGTCTGTGTGTGTATCTGTGTGGTATAACTTGTAATGTACAGTTCTTGTCTTCCCCTCACAGGTGTTTATGTAGGTCCGTTACCCTCATGCGGTCCACCTGATGTTAGTGTCCCCACAGACTCTAGCAGTGATGATGAAAGTATGATTGAGGCACAGGCAGGGTTGTCTGGGGCTGAATCTGTGCCATTGGTTGCAATTCCACCTGTATCCACCTCATCCTTGTATACAGTTCCCCTGCCTACACATACCCCCATCACATCACCACTGGCCATACAGGACAGTTGGTGGGTGGTAGCATGGAACAGGGAAGTGTGGAGACTATGGAAGGTGTGCCTGCACACCATGATCCCAGTCAACTGACTGGTGATGTCCCACACAGGCATGTGCCCAGTGCTGCTGGTAGGAGGACCACTGGCCAACATGCCCTTGCAAGAAAAAGCACATCAGCTGGAGTCACCAGATGCATGTTTTGGGCTGTAATGGAGGCACAGGCATGTGCTGAATGGCACAACAGAGAGAATCTGAGGCTTCAGAGGTCTGCTGTCCATTCATTAACTGACAACATCAAGGCAATTGCAAATGCTCACCATCATCTTGCAGATGTTTTGGATAGACGATTGGGTGACATGGTGGGAGGCCTTGACCGTGGTATGTCATTCCTCGAGAGTGGAATGTCTGTGCTGGAGCATCTGGTGGGAATGAGACATCAGGCACGTGGACGTAGGTCAACTACATCACCTGTTGAAGGTCTACGTGAACATGCTACTGCACATGCCTGCTCCCATAGTGGCTGTAGCAGCAGCATTACAGCTGGTGTTGTGCAGTCCACACCAGGACACAGCAGGTCACATGCACGTGGTCCTGGACGGTCCCAACAAGGACACGATTCCCCTGGCAGGCACAGGTCATGTGGCCATGGCCGGACACCGTGAACTGTGAAACCTGCCTTGTACAGTCTGCAGCTATCAATAATACCCCTGTGTAGGCCAGCCACATGCCAGACCTGTGTGCATGCACACACACACACACACACACACACACACACCACAAACAAATATAGGGCACCTCAACACACATGCATAACATCCACACATGCCCAATGATATCACAGGCCCTACACACACACACACACATGATGTCATCCAATGGCATAGCCTAGGCCTCTGGCAAACAGTATCACCCTGTGCATATGATGATGCCTGTGCCACATCCCTGTCATCCACACCATCGGTGCAGGGACATGGTCATATGGTCTGATGCACAGGGTGAACATACTAGGCAGACAATTGTAGATTAATATTGTTGAGTAGTGTTGACAGGCAGCAGACATACCATGTATTACAGTTTTAAAATGCATTTTGTACATTTGACAGTATGTATTATGTGTAACAACACTAACAGCATGTTGATCTTGATGTTCTGCCTTCCACTTTCAAGTGTAGTTGCATGAGGCGGGGGATGTCAGTGTTTGCAGTTAGTGTCTCACATGTACATGTTGACTACTCACAGGTCTGTATGACAATACCTGCATGCACTTTGTAGCTTCCACATCACAGTTATAATCTCCCATGTTTCAATTGTTTTTACTGTTCTAATGATCCAAGAGCATGATAGCTGTGTAGTAAGCTACTGTGTTCAGAGCTGTCACATCCATAGTGGGTGACATCACAGGTATAGTTACCTCGAGTGGGAATGAGGTAAAAGAGTGTTATAGTGGATGACAAGGGTAAAGGCCAGTGGAAATAGTGGCTTCTCATTGGGAAGCAGTAATAGCCACTGCCATGACAGTATGCAAACACAGACCCACTCACACACTCAGGGATTCACAGACACAGTAACACACACTCTGATACACACAAACAGTTGCCAGTGTTCGGATGAGAATCCCTCCCTATGTGCAAATCATCATTATAGTACTACACAATTACAAGACGCGGCACAGAGATTACACATGTACAGATAGTCAGAATGGCCTAAGATTGAGAACAGCGACAGGTATACTACAGTGCAGTGAGTGTATGTGGGGAGGGGGGGTTCATCAGTAGGCTATGTAACAACAAGTCACACCCCAGGGTGTACATGTTAACAGGCGGTTAGAATGCCCATCTAAAATTGATGATATCAACAGGGATACTAGATTGCATTGAGTGGATGGGGGAAGGGGGCATTAACATTTCACTATGGTAAAATACAGCCTCACTCCAGGGACCGGGCAGCCATACACATGGAGAGCCATACACACACACATGCACACACACATATACACACACACACACACACACACACACACACACACACACACACACACACACACACACACACACACACATACACACACACACACACACACACACACACACTGTGGCATTCACAAAGATATACACCTTTGTCACACGCATACAGACACTTGACATGTGTGAGGTTCAACCACCTCCCTGTGTCTTTCTTTCTACACTTCACTCTGTACTGATGTCAACAACAGTGTTCAGAAGAGTGAAAAACATGTGGGATGTAGTCCCAACAATATGTGACATATATGGACACACACACAATCACACGTGCTGGTACTGTGAATCAAAGACCTGCCCATCTCATGATAGGTATTACAAAAGTACAGCACTATTGCATTCACTACAAAGTGTACTGACTCTTTTCTTTGCCAACTGTGCTGATATATGCACAATATATGCACAGGGGATGTATTACTGTTACAGGTGTCAAGAGGTTTGCCTTCAGTGTCACCCTTACTGCATTCTATATTGTCTGTTTTTCACTTCAATTAACAAAACCAGACCTTAGCAGTTACACAGGTTATTGTAGAAATTGTTGTAAGACACCAGTGAGCTGTTCCTCAGTAATCATTCATCTGCAAAGTAGCCCCACCACTTAGTAGTCATGTCCAAACATCTGTCCATACCTTCTGTACTTTGAGCATATTACCATATACAGTTGGAAATGTTGAGGCTGTGTTGCAACAGCATGATGTACTAAGACAACAGTCACCTTCAAACATCAGACACTGCACACACATGGAATCTAAACAAACATCAAATGTACACACATGAGTTCTACATCAGTAAGTGGAATAGCAGGTCAAGAGGATACATTCCCCACCTTCCCCACACCATGTGCGAAACATAGCCGAGCATTACACCATAATGGATGTTGTATTTGTGTACTGGTAGGACACAACCACCTTCATCGAGTAGCCAAGTGTACATATATGACAACAGCACATATCAGCAAGACACACACAGCATTATTCCATGTCATGCTCCTACAAACTGTTACTTGAAAGTGCCATAGTGAAGCCAGGGCACTGTAATGGTCAACAGTGAGAACATCATATTTGCCACACACACCTCATGTTTAATGGAAGAGTGCCAGCAATGTGCTCTGTTAGAGCTAGACAGTACACTCATTCAAGCATGTGCGAGGTCTGTGGTTTGTAAACATCTCACCCCAGCACATACTGGCTATTGTGGTACTAAGGCTAATGTCCAGACAGCACATAGCATGCATGGCTTGCAATTGTTGATATGGGGTATATGTAGGAGCTCTGGGCACACATGGCTGTACATGTCATGAACATATCACCTGTGACTACTCAGGAACATACAGATCAGAGCTGGATTTCACTGAGTCTGTCAATATAGCCTTGTGTAGGTCCTATGATCCTGTTATTTGGGTATGTTTGCAGGCATTGCATTAGGTGGACATGTCTAATGACATACATGCCACATGGGTTGTTGTATGATATGATAGGTGTCATGGGTGACCAGTAGAGAGGGAATATTACCTCTGTTAACATAGATATCAAACCTTATGTACTGTTAGCATGCTATCTGCCATGTGCATGTGTATAATGACTGTAGCCACCTGTATGTAGAAAGGATAACGAAAGCTATGGTAATGTCATTTATGTTGTATGAGTGTGGGATGTACATATCCAGGTCAGGTACAGTTATGTCATATCCAACCATGAGGGTGTTGTTTACTGGTATACAGCAACAGTCGACTGTGTTAATGCTGACACCATCTGAGGGACCCTGGTATGTGTACAACTGAGCTGGTTACAAACAGTGGTATTATTGCATTGCATACCACATTATGCAGCTGTGTCGGTACATGGGTACTTTGCACAGCTGATGTAGGCCAAGGTACAGTCCACCAATTGAAGGTTATCTGGTAGTCTACCATACTGTGTCATACCACATATGGATGTGTGTTGGTAGTCTGGGGACAAGGTGGTGGATGTATATGAGACTACAACCTAGAATGCAGCGTTTGCCACTGTCACCTGTACCTGACTCATCTGTGATGAGTTATGTCAGAGTAGTGGTCTTTACATGTGAGTAGCCTTTATGAATATGTGGACACCACCACCTGGAATGGTCCATACCAGTGTTATGGTCCACATGTCGGGATCTGAGTCATATGGTGGTAGTGCAATTGTGCACTACAGAGCCTTCAGCCAGGTGTTCCTCACTGCACAGATGTCAGTATTCCCCATTGTAGGTTCTACATTGAGAAAATGGATTACAAAAACACACATCTAGCACTGGATAGCATAAGCATCCAATACAATTGTCTTGTAGGTGTCAAGGTGTTACTTCTGTGTGTAGGACATTTGCCTTGGAATGCGACTATATGGGTAAATGCGACCTAGGTATTATCCACGCTCACTTGAAACATGGATGTATGTGCTCTGTGTCAAAGGCTTGTCATTCAGTCATGACAGCCCGGAATGACAGAAACTGGACAACCTCATAATAACAGCAGGACATTGGCTCATTGTTTTGGTCTAACAGTTGCCACTCGTACCATGACATCACTGCGAATGGCAGTAATGTGCTTGGTAGCAAATGCCTCATGTAAGGTGATGGGCAGCAGCAGACATTGTGTATATAACCAATGTGAGATATACTTAGTGTAGCAGTCCTGCTAATAATGAAAACTACTAAAACAGCCAGGAGAGGTTTTCTTGACACCTGCACCTCAGTACCATTACACAATGTGGCTCATACATTATGCTTGCACATGTCACTGTTCCAAGTATAATGCCACTGTCCACAGCCTGCTATCAGTGTATGCCTTTCAGGGCAGCAAGGTGTGTGACACATACTGTAGGTAGCATCCACCTGTGTGTCCCAGTTAACCTATTATCTGTCACATCCACACATGCATGATTGTGTATACTTAACAAATATATGTCAGTACTTCATGTATATGTATGCATGTGTATCACACAGCACATACACAGATATATCATTTACTGGCCACATACAGGTATCCGGTAGTAAACCAGCATGATGTGCATATATACTGACAGGTACGATCTACATAGCTGTAAACCTGTGTGTTTACAATAGGAGTCCATTACAATGTGTTCTGTACATGTAGGTGTATGAGCATGCACACTGTGGCCTTCTGTGGTTAGAATCGGAGTGCATCCCAAACAGCCCCTGTGCTACTAAGTGTATGAGCATACCCACTGCCACCTTGTGTAATTTGAGTCAGTGCATCCAAACAAGCCCTTTGTTACTAAGTGTAGGAGCATGCCTAGTATAACCTTGTGTAGTTGTAGTCATAGTGCATTCCAAACGGCCCTGTGCTACTACGTGTATGAGAATGCCCACTGTCACCTTGTGTAATTGGAGTCAATGCATCCAAACAAGTTCTATGATTCTATGTGTATGAGCATGATCACTGTAACCCTGTATAGTGATAGTAGTTGTCCATTCCACAGATGGGCATACTCCAGTTCAGGTTCCTGTTGTGCTACAACTATACCTCTCAGGCCTTCCTATGTACTACCTGCAGATGATGTGTCTTGTTTGTGCATACAGGTTGTAATAGGCACCTACTTTAAACACACAGGTTTACAGCTATGTACATCGTGACTGTTAGTATCCCTGTTGTTGTCCTCAATCTTAGAAGGGCACTCTGACTGCCTTGGAATGTGTAATCTCTGTGGCGCATCTTGTAACTGTGTAGTACTATAATAATGATCTGTAAACAGGCAGGAGTTCTGATCCCAACACTGTCAACTGTCTGCATGTGCTTGTGTGTGTGTGTGTGTGTGTGTGTGTGTGTGTGTGTGTGTGTGTGTGTATGTGTGTGTCAGCAAATGGCTGAGTGTGTGTGTATGTGTGTGTGTCAGCAAATGCCTGAGTCTGTGTGTCAGCAAATGGCTGAGTGTGGCTGTGTGTGTGTACATTTGAGTCTGCATCCTGTTATGACGGTGGGTGTTGCTGCATTCCAAAAAGATACCACCATTTGCACTGGCCTTTATCCTTGTCAACTGCTAAACCTCTCATTCCCCCCCTCCCCACTGCAAGTAATCAGACCTGTGATGTCACCCAGCTCAGAAGTGGAATCAGAGTAAGTGTAATTGTATGTGATCTGTGGCATATACCCCAAATGCATACCACTGTACTAGTTACCTTTACATAGGCAAGATGTGTATGCACAATACTGGCAAGTGTGTGCGTGTTTGTGTGTGTGACTACCCTGTAGCCAGGCATACACATGTGTAATGTCTTTTAACATGCTGCACACCATGGTAGCCATCTGTGGTGACTGGTGTCTACAAAGTATTACATAGTTAGGAATGGTAAAGAATACAGAGTCAAGAACGTCAACAGTTGGGTATGTTATTTTCCTGTGCCACTGTCGAGCAGTGACACAGAAGTGGTCGCTGGGGTGTAAGTCCATACCCATCATTCCCCCACCCAAACTCCACAATCCCCAGGGTAGATTACATTAGCCATCATTCCACACCCTAAACTCCACATACACAACAACCATCCCTTCTCTGGTGAACTGATTAAGATTTAAATGTTATAAAACAAGAGATGTCTCTGTTTTGTGTACACGTCAGTTCCTTTGGAACCCTTCTGTGTCACAAAGGGTGTTCAGACATGTGTATTTATATATATATATATATATATATATATATATATATATATATATATATATATATATATATATATATATATATATATAGCTATAGCTGTGTCTGTGTATATGTATATGTATATATATATATATATATATATATATATATGTATATATATATATATATATATATATATATATATGTAATTATGACAGTTGTACAGATGTAGACTTGTATTTGTTGTTTCACAGAGTGCAGTACATTCAAGAGTACTGTACATATGTACACAAAGTGACTGTCCCATTTGTTTTCAGTACTGTGGAATGCCTGTAATAAGATGTGCATTATAAAACCCATGAAACATGTATACAACCCAGATGGCTTCGTGGTAAGTTCAGTGACCTCAGTGTGCATGGTCCAGGGTTCAAGACCTGCACGCTTTGTTGATACTGTCAATTAGGACTGAATAAGGCAGTTGTAAGTGGGTGTAAATGTGTTTTCGTGACAGTAAGCAGCAGGTACACACAGGTAACAGACACGTACAACTCGTAGTACACTTGAAATGCCCTTCTTTGGCAATCCTGCTGATATCACCCACATACGAATGCACCTCTGGGACTGCTGGAACCCAGTAATTTCTGTGGCATATGGTGTAACTCCGTAATGCTGTAGTGTGATAAACTAGTTTGGTAGGTGTTCTAATCCCAGACAGGCCAACTGTGTGTGTGTTGTCTGAGAAAGAAACAATGCTTTTTAGAGTATGCACACAATTACAATTCACATACTCACCTTTGGCAATCCTGCTAATGTCTCTCACCTAGAAATACACCTCTGGGACTGCTGTACCCCAGTAATCTCCATAGCGTGTATTGTAACTGTGTAATGCTGCAGTGTGATAAACTAGTTAGGTAGGGGTTCTGTTCCAAGACAGGCCGACTGTGTGTGTGTGTCTGTCTGCCTGAGAAAAGAACAATGCTTTTTAGAGTATGCACACTCTTTACAATTCACATAGTCACATTCGGCAATCCTGCTGATGTCGCCCACCTAGAAATACACCTCTGGGACTGCGGTAACCCAGTAATCTCTATAGTGTATGCTGTAACTGCATAATGCTGTAGTGTGATAAACTAGTTAGGTAGGGGTTCTATTCCAAGACATGGCAAGTGTGTGTGTGTGTGTGTGTGTGTGTGTGTGTGTGTGTGTGTGTGTGTGTGTGTGTGTGCTTGACCATCAGAGCCTGTGTGGAGGTGGTTTTGAGTGTCTAACCACTGGACATGTTGGGGAGCAGTTTTTGTAGTTTTCCTATGTGGTGTCCGTATTATAAGTCACAATGTCCACCTCACAAGGAGTACGGATGCCAATTAACCAAGGGACTGTGTTGGCAAGACATACACCTACATCTGGCAAAACGCCTGGTGAACAAAGTATGCAACCCTACTATTACATGGAATACGTTCTGAACCCATGTGTCATACACAAACACACTTGCCTAGAATGTCCCACTATGTTGCTAGTACCCTGCACATTGATGACAGATAGTAGGCATGGTGTGATTGCTGTGGGCTGCAGAGGACATGGCACCCTGTCCAGCAGTATAATAGGTACATAATTGCGGACAATGTGCCTTCACTATGTTTCCCACTGGATGCCTGCAACATATGTGGTGCCATCCAATGTGATCCGCAAAGGCCATACAATGCCTTACACACATGCCCTGTATGGACAGATGCCACTGACACCAGGGAATACCTGTATCATGCTATCAATGCAGGTGCAAGGTCAACCTGCTGTCTATTAGCAGGTCCTGCCACACCAGGCCAGTACTGGCATATCTGATGATAACAGTCTGTGTACACATGTGTCAGCCAAACCAGGTACACTTGAACATGTCACTGTACATTATTGTGGGACGTGCACATCCCTGGCAATGTCCATGTCAAGGACTATCAAACACAGACATGGCATGCATTGCAACACAATGGTCATATACATTGGTAACCAGGATGACAGGACAGTTCATACAATACCCATCTGTGTGGGACATTGCAGACACTACACCCCTGAACCACACTGCACACCATTGGCATACCAACGGATGTCAGACACGTTCACATGCCTTGCCCATAGAACCTCAGGATATCCCCTGTGGTGCATGTAGTACCTGTGCATTACTGCAGTGTGGCAAACTAAGTAGTTAGGAAGTGTATTTGTGAGCCTGGCAAAGTGTGGCAATGTGTCTGAGTTCCTTAGAGAGGGTGGTAGTGTTGACAATGACATCCGTTCATGTGGACAGCCATGCGTGCTACACCTAATGTATGTCGACTATATCTCTGTTGCAGATGTCGCTCACCAGCACACATATATGTTCTTACAGCACACCAACATGTCAGCTATGTGGCACATGGAGTAGCTACATGCACTTGTAATAGTAATGGCTAGTCAGTCAGGGGGTTGAACCCCTGTACTGGTAGGTGAGTGACAGACGATGCTTAGGTTTTAGTCTCCAAGCCCTTCTCTGATGTACTTTGCCTCTGTCTGTCCCTCCCACACACTCTCGGGTGGATGTGGAGTTGTAAACCTGCTCAGCAGCAGCTTGTGTCTTGCAATTGATGGTCATGATCAGGTGATAGCCTCTGCACCTATTGCAGTCCTCCTCTAGCTGATTGCATGTGGAACAGCTGTGGTGACATTCCCATAGCCAATCACATGCATGAAAACACAGTACAATATCTAGGAACATCATGTTGGTGTTTGCCCATGACAGTCGCTGTGAGTGGAACCTGGATCTGGTGTTTGATGAACAGCATCACAGATGATATCTGGATATTCCTCAAACAAAAAAAAGCGTAAAGACAGGAGGGTGATGTGCCAGACATGACTACATCATGTAAGTATAGCCATTCTTCATTGAGACTACTGCCAGTTTAACAAGTTGTGTGTGGTAATGGATATTCTGCATGTTTTAAAACTGACAAGACAATGCTCTGTTTGTGAGGGAACCCCCATCTGTAGGGCCATCTCTGGACTGGTCATTGTGTGGAACCATTTATTTCTTGTGTTACTCACTGAACACACATCTATGATCTGCAGAAGCATAGTGTGAGGATTGCAATTAGTACATAGTGATAGTGATGAGAGTTACTGCCATTGCATCCCTGATTGGACATATGTCACATGAAACAGTGGTATGACAGTCACTGTATGAGGTTCTCACAGTGACTTGCCAATAATGGGCCACTGCATAGCTGCAGTCACAAGTCTTCTACACATTGTACAGATGTCATGTAGTATATATGCATGTATTGTGCTCCCTCTGCAAATGTATGCCACCTGTTGTGTTGGGTTGATGGTCATATCTGTGCATGCTGTTATAAGTAATCCTGAATGTTGTTGACTATCACTAAGCCATATCTGATTTAAAACTACAACACCATGGGCTGTATGGGATTGGTGGTCCTGGCGGAACCTCCTGCCCCACTTCAGCTGGCCATGGCACCTGGCACCAGCACATCTGGGGCCCAGCCATGGACCTCCACCTCTGTTGCCTCTGCACCACCTTCTGGTGGAACCACCAGTGAGGATGGAGCTTGTCCCCCCTGGGAGCAGGTCCAGACAGGAACTTGTCCTCTGTCGTACAGTCCTGGACGTGGTGCGTAGGGGGCTCAATAAGAGGTTTCGAGGCCAGATACACCAGCTCAAGGGCAGAGTGCCACATTTAGAGGGTGAGCCTGCCCCTCCTAGACAGCCCCCAGCACAGCCACCTTTGCAGCTGTTTTGGTACAGTGGTGGCTGCCCATGGGTGGGGACCTCCATCCCACTGTTTCCATCTGGGGGCTCATGGGCTTGCAACTGCTGAACACCCCTCCCCATCCAAGGTGTATCCCCCCACATGTGTCATATACTGACCCTGTATGCTGTCTTGTCTGTCATCCTACCCAACCTATCCTCCATGAGCATACCTACTCTCCTTCCCCCATATCCCACTCTCATCCTATGGAAACAAAAGGCCAATCTGTTCCTAGAACAACGTTTGCCCTATACATAGCTGTCCATTTCACACACATGTCCACTGGACACATGTAACCTTTTTAATTTGCATCACAACATACTTCAGTTGTCCTCACCCCTGTCTCTCAGGCACACAATCCTGGTATGCACATGACTCCTAAAGGTTCCAGGTACATCTGAGGCAGATGACCCCATTGTACACATGACACTACCGGTCCCTCTATGGTTACCACATTTACCTTTTTCATGATGATGATGTCACACAAATCACATTGCAAAAGTGCTGTTCTCACATAATGATTGGACAGGAACTGTTGTGTTAATGTAAATAAAATGCACAGACTGATGTATTTGGCCAATGTACAAATGTTTGCCAGTATTAATGACACATGTCTGTCTGAGGGAGTCTTGATATTACATAGGACAACACCACTATAGATATATATATATATATATATATATATATATATATATATATATATATATATATATATATATATATATATATATATATATATATTTATATACACACACATATATATATATATATATATATATATATATATATATATATATATATATATATATATATATATATATATATATATATATATATATATATATATATATATATATATATATATATATATATATACACACATCTATATCTGGACATAAACATACATCTACATGATGGAATAAATTTCCTATACTGTGGAATGACTGTGAGGGATGATATGCTTGTGATAACATTCGATGTCTGTATATCTGTCATGGCTTAGTGGTAAATCACATTGGCCGTGATGTGTAAGGTCCTGGTTTTGAGCCTTGCAGAGGCCATTTATTTTGTTCCTGGGCAGAACAAGGCCATTGGATACAGAGTGATTAAGGCACTTTAAAGCAGTTGTGAGTGGGTGTGTGTGGGTTTGCGCGGAGCTAAGCAATGATAATCTCCGGTTACAGTTTCTTACACTCAGCCTCTACATTGCTTCACCGGTGTGATACTCGCATACCGTTGGCCAAACATGCTTACACCCGCTTGCTCCCGCACTTGCAAATGCACTGCATTTGGTAATTGCATCTGACACTCACACCGCGGGTGGGAGTGGGGACTATGATATTACTTTGTGATGCCTGTTACATCGGATTACATGCCTGCAGTATTATGAATGGCTGCCCATTAGGCGTAAGCATACCGTTAGACTATATGGAATCCACGGCCTATTCAGAGTTTGATTCAAACTATTGCTGTGTTCCTCTTACAATCTGCACATGTCTGGCTAATACATGGGAACGGACACAATTCAATACAAACAAGTAATTGGGTTTTGAAACCCACATCCTTCAGCTGAGTCATGCTATTGCATAGCTATTATTCTATGATCTTTCTAAGGTTGTAAGTGGAATATGTGCTTTCTGTCCCTATCAGACCACTCAAATGATTGGGGACAAATATCAACTGAATCAGGGGCAAGTCATGACAACATCAGGGACAATCAGGGACACATTTAAAATATTGGTGCTATTAACTTGACACATTGACAGACTCAGAGCATATGAATTAATACACATTTCTGAGGTAAATGAAGTTTATAACTCTTAATTGTTGTTATTATTCATTACGTGTAATTCGCCACCTTTCCTCCAAAAGTCACTAGTTTTAGGAGGGATTAAGTGGGACAGAGTTAGAATTTGAGTCAAAATCAGGGACGTCCATGGAAATCAGGGACAGTTGAGAGGTATGGTCCCTATTTGTTCCCTCAACGGTTTATGTCCTGTCCAGTGGATTTGCTCTTAGGGGTTGTGAGGTATGGGCATAAGTTATGCCCATTTCGGAATATTACTTACATCCCCGGGGCAGTCCTAATATGACTGCACCAGCCAACACCTGCATGCCTAGGCCCATAATTGCATACCCATAGTTCCCCCACCTGCCCCTCCTCTACAGCACTCACCCTTAATGTGGGTGCAGGTGGGGTATAAACACACCACTACACACTGCCCACTCTCCGTGTGTCGGGACACATGTCGTACGTTGTGTCGACTCATGGGTTATCAGACTTGCACAACCTACTAGTCCATGTACGTCTACAGCCTGGTTTGATGAATCATTACAGGGACTGACTCAGATGATCAGTAATTTTTGGGGTGTCCCACAAGGGACATTGATGTCTTTGTTTCAAGATTAGACCTGGCAGGTCTCTCCCACTAGTAGTATCCTGCCAGTGATCTGGGAAGCAATGGTGTGTTTACTTTTATTGTGTGTCTGTATGTCTCACTGGCCTAGCTGGGGGGGGGGGGGGGGTGGGCTGATGCTACGTGTTACATGTTTGTTGATTGGACCTCTCACCTCCATATGCATGGCCTGTGAACATATGTAATTTGTAACTGCTGTATAATATCTTAGCTATATACATGTGCATATTTACAGTCACACATATATATATATATATATATATATATATATATATATATATATATACATTACTATATACAGATCTATCTGTATATGTATGCACACATGTATATATTTATATATTGCTGTCTATATATGTCTAACAACATATGGGTCTATGGGTGTCTGCATATGTAAATATCTATATGTGGTTATGTATATGAATTCTGTCTCTGTATGTATACATTTGTACTACGGAGAGGGAGAGGTATTTCTCTATGTCGCTATAGGTAGATATACACACACATACCTCTACATATTTACATCTACATCTGGTTATTCCATTCCTTGCCATGTAGATTACATTTTGTTGCAGTGGGACTCATAGTGGGTGTAGCTGCTTATTAGGTGACGCCTCTGCCCAGTGAACACTTTTGCTTACATCCCTGGGGCTGTCCATATAGGCCCACATCAGCCAAAACCTGCACACCTAGACCCATAACTAGCTACCCATAGTTCCCCCTCCCACACCTCCTCTACAGCACCCATCCTTACTCTGGGTCCATGTTGGGTCTGAACATGCCACTACACGATGCTCACTCTTCACTTCATGGGACACATGTCATACATTGTCTCGACCCATGGGTCATCAGGCTTTCCCACCCTTGTATTCCAGATATGTACAGAGCCCAGCCAGAATGGTCGGTGTATTACCTTGTTTTGGTCTTATGTCAATTTTTGGGGTGTCACGCAAGGGACGATCCTGTCTGTGTTCCAAGATTAGATTTCACGGGTGCACTGTGTACCCCCCCCCCGGTTGTATCCTGCCTGTGGTCTGGGGAGCAGTGGACTATTTACATTGTTTGCGGGTTTGTGTGTATGTTTCCTGTGTCCGGCTGGGGGGGGGGGGGAGTGGACGGTCATGCTAAGTGTTTCATATTTCTTGCTTGGGCCCCACCCTTCCATTGGCATAGCCTGTGAACATATGTCATTCTTGTGTGCTGTTTCCTATCATAGCTGTATATCTGTGTATATCTACACACACACACACACACACACACACACACACACACACACACATATATATATATATATATATATATATATATATATATATATATATATATATATATACGTATGTGTATATGTATATATATATATATATATATATATATATATATATATATATATATATATATATATATATATATATATGTATGGGTCTACTTCATTTCACCTAACTTCCAATTCACTGACTGAGACCAAATGACTGAAATTTCATTTGACTGACACTTCATTTCACTGACAGTTCATTTGACTGACAAGTATTATTAGCAAGAAAATGGAATATGCCCCCTTCCCCACTGTAGTGCGACCCTGGAGTTAGAATATATAGTTAGGGTGTGGGGCCACAGCCCCACAACAGGGGGTGTGGGGGGTGAAGCCCCCCACTTACTTTTCTTTTACTAAGCAATATTATATCAAAACTTAACAATATCATATATCAGCTGTGCCCCCCACACCCCCCCAACTATATATTCTAACTCCAGGGTCGCACTACAGTGGGAAAGGGGGCATATTCCATTTTCTTGCTAATAATACTTGTCAGTCAAATGAACTGTCAGTGAAATGAAGTGTCAGTCAAATGAAATTTCAGTGAAATGGGGTCAGTGAAATGAAAGTCAGTGAATTGGAAGTTAGGTGAAATGAAGTAGACCCATATATATATATATATATATATATATATATATATATATATATATATATATATATATATATATATATATATATATATATATACATATATATATATATATATATATATATATATATATATATATATATATATATATATATATATATATATATATATGTGTGTGTGTGTGTGTGTGTGTGTTTGTCTGTAAAGCAAAGCATACCCCGTGCAAACACACTTACTGGTGTTTATATATGCCTAAACCTGCTTACTAGTGCCTTATTCATTATGACACTGACACTTCACTCCAGTTCTCTTTTAATTATTATTTTGCAGGTTATACAGCGGACAGATGTTGAAATATGTTCATGTACAGATTACCGATGGAAAATGGTATGTGCTGCAGTGGGATTCGGAACGGGAATGTCTGTTCGTTAGGCAAATGCTGTAACCAATACAACATTGCTGTGCTGCTTCATTTGCATATATGTCCATATACCCATGACTCCTGGTTCCCCAAACACCCACCCCAAAACCTCACTGACACTGCAGTCATCCATTCTCCAGTTGGATTCGCGGTGCATCCACACCACTACACATTGGCCACTCCCTACTCCTGTAGACCCATCCCATCAGTTGACTCACTCCACATATCCTCAATCCCAAACTTTTAGACCACAAACATTGGTGACATGAGCGGCCAAAAGGACAGTATTCACAGTTTTTGAGTTGTCCCACATGGGACACGCATGTCTTTATTTCAAGATTAGACTCTATACTTCATTACATCCCTACTCCCATTAACATGACACTACAATAAATTAATAAGTATGACTATGTGGTAACACACACGTTACACATGAGAGCCTAATTATGTACAACTTTGGTGTAATTCTTTTACAAATAGAATGGTTTAGTAATTGGCAGATCACAGGAATGATTCCATGTGTGAGAAAGTCCTCACATTTGATTTTTTCAGCACAGCACTGACTTCGGACATTGTACACACTTCTGCATTTTAGCAGTTTCATCCCTTCCCTCTTTTACACAACTTATTATTCTATCTACTGTTGAGGTTTGTAAGGCCACATTCATGTTATTTATGTCTGCAAATGGAATGAATGTGTTACAGAGAATGTACTTCTACATATAGATGTATGCATATGTGTATGCATATATACTTATAACGAACTCGCTGACCTCCAAGAGGCGGTCCAGTTCGAACCAGCCCATGCAACTCTGACATGCCTGAATCCATAATTTCATACCCATAGTTCCTCCACCCCACCCGAGTTCAAACATACACGCATACCATCCATTGTCCAGTTGCTATCTCAGCCATGACACACCTCCACACATTGCCCTCTCCCAAGCGTTAGGGGCCCTACACGTATGGTGTCCCAACCCATGTAATCTCAGGCTCTCCCACCATTTAGTCCTTGAACATACCTGCCCTTGCTTTTGTAATGTTCGGATGGCCAAACATCCTATCAATTTTTGGGTAGTCCCACCAGGGACTACCCTCTGATTGTAAAGTAGACTTAGCAGATCAACAATGTTACTCCCACTGATAATATCCTGTCTGTGGTGTGAGTAGCAGTGCTTTGCTCACTCTTGCCCAGCTCGATATGACATACGCTGACAGCGCTATATAATACTGGGGTTGCTGTCGATTCGCTTCTCATTCCTTGTGTATGCTTTATTGTTACAATGTTCATTCGTCTCATATATATATATATATATATATATATATATATATATATATATATATATACATATATATATTATATATTATATATCTGTACATACTTATATACATTTCCTATGCTGGACACTGCTTATACCCACGCAAGTGCACTCAGACTTGCTTACTGGTACTTATATATGTTTACTGCTGCTTATTTGTGCTTACACCTGCTTACTAGTACCTTATTCATTATGACAGTACAACTTTGATTGAATGACATTTAGTTAAACATCTCATGCGATACTCTTATGTTGGTTTTACAGCAAAACAATATTCATTCCATGTGGAAAATAATATGTGCTATTGTTGGACTCGATCCATGAATGCCTGGTCATTAGGCAGATGCTCTAAACACTACGCTATTGATGTTTATGTTGATTCCCCTTGTTTTTCTCTATTCAAATGATTTTGATGTGTAAGCTACACTCGGTGGAGGACAGCGACGCGCAAACAAGTTGCACTTTGCTTACACTTTCGAAATTGCAGCAATACAAATGTATAATAGGGACATGGGGAATCTAATTGTGAAAGTTCTAGGGATGGGGGCTCAACATTCCACTACGTGCTTGTGTGTTTACTACTTCGATTTTATTTCACTGTTCGTGGGCACTCTTGTATGCTTAGCATACATTTCGGTATCCACGGACACTGAATTACTGACTTACTATAAGAGGCAGGCTCTAATAGTAAGCATAGTAGGTTGTGAAACTGTCGGAGCATGTTTACGCCTCCGTAGAGCACTTGTACATGCCCCCTGCACTTGCACACATTTCCTGTGCATGTTGGGGGTGCGGTGGTGCACTCTCATGCATATTCATATAGTGCTGCTGCACTATCTGTAATGAGGACGCTTGGCACAAGGCTAAAACCGTCCTTGCGCCGAGCTTCATGAATCACGGGGCTTGTCTTAGTTTTTTGTAATTCTTTATGGTTCATGTTTCCAATTCTTCTCAGCTATTGGTATGTTGTAGTGTAGTGTTTTCAAACTACCCAATGCAACAGACTTGCAGCATTTTTAGCCTACCAAACCCTCAGCAAACAGCAAAAAGATATGCAACTATTACTAGTTCTGGATGACCGAATCTAAATTTGTTTGTATCTCCCTCTTTTTCTATAGACTTTTTATAAACAATGTGCAGGTAGACTGCTTTCAGAAACCATTATTAATCTTTCCTCATTTAAATTCGTCCCTCCTTAGCCATGCATCAGTCAAATCTTGATCAACCTATGGTTGTTTATTTCATCACACTATTTATAATAGTTATGGGCTTTCTGTTTTTGTATACCTTTCTTCTCCTCATGTTTTACATCATTTCCTTTTCTTTTTCTTGTTACCGGCACTTTTGGTTGTTGCCTGATTTTCTTTTCTTGTTTAATTTTCTTCCCAGTCCTTTCTGAAATATTTCTGATAATCTGAGAAAAGATGTCATCTGAGATGTGCTTTATTCATGATTTAGAACTTTGACTAAGTTTGAATCTGATAATGTCAACAAATATATAAACAATCACATGATTGCAGCTTATACATATCATCACTTTCCAACAGCACGATACCATCTTCAGACCATGGGACATTAGCCATGCCATGTAATATTGTTATATATCATTTGATAAGCATGAAGCATTTTTTTTTTGTTGTCTTGTCCAACTGATTTGGTGCTGTTTAAGCCAGTTAATCACAACTAAGCTTTAAGACAGAAACATAGGAATAATAAACAAGTGATCACCAAAAGATGCCTAGCCATGCACATTTTGCAAGCAGACAAACTTAAGTTTTAACCACCCTTATTAGACACTTAATACTGCTTACCTCCTAAATCAAGCAAGGCCATAGATTATTAGTCTAGTGTAAATTTGTATCTACCCATCCGGTCATCAAGATTAGCCCTAAAGGTATCCAAAGTAGCACTATATGACCTGCAATGAAAACTTATTCCATAGGCTAGGATAATGCTGTGTTAGTAACCTATCCCAACACACTAGTCTTTTTTATGTTTTAGTGTAGGTTTAGGTCTATAGCGCAGGCTTTTACAGAGGCACTGGTTTGTGAAAACATAGGAGGCCAACTAGGATTTGTCCTTTCAAGACATAAGGCACCTCAAAGCAGCTGGTAGGCTACTGAACCTAAAGAGATTCATGGTTATCTTTCAGGATAGTTTAAGGATTTATGGCCTTTAATTTTCTTAAAAATCTATGGGGCCTTTCCAGCTGAGCAATATGCTTGATTTGTGCATACCAAAGGAGGCATGGTACTCATTGATGAGTATAATAAGGTTCATAGGTTCATTTGAGGTTAATTGGCTAGCAGCCCTAGAGCCCTTATAAGCCTAGCCATGTTAATCCTGAGTTGCATCAGTTGTCTTTGGTTAGATGGACGTAATTTGTAGAATAAGTCTATGATAAACACGGACTATCCCTATCTCTGAGGTACATGGGTGCCACCCCCAGGGTAAATTTGTGGTCTCTCATCCATTTGTCCAGGTTGCACTTGAAAGGGGTCAGTGAGGAGCACTGCTTCATGTGAATTGAAAGTTTATTCCAGAGTAGCAGCAATCTCTGGGGGATATATCTGTCTCTCCAGTATGTTCTACTAATGTCACAGGCTAGGATAAGATCCCTAGATCAAGTGGCTCTTGTGCAATTTGACTTGCGGATGTGTAGCATATCCATCAAGGCAGGGTCAGAGACTGCCTTGTAAGCCAGGCACAAGTCACCTTTCAGTCTATTTACATAAGTCATGATTTTGAGGTTCTGTATTTTCTTGGTGAGAAACCTCTGTGGTCTCTCCATCTGTTGCAAGTGTCTGGTGAGGTACATGCAGAAGGGAGTATTGTACTCTATTAATGGTCTAATGAGGGTCGAGTACAGTGGTGTTATAACATCCTTAGACCTGGATGCGATGCTCTTACTTGTGAGATGCACAACGAAGAAGGCTTTTCTTACCATTGTGGAAACTAGGTGGTCAAATTTCAGATTGCCATCTACCTGTGTTCACAGATCTCACACCACTGAGAGAGTCATACTGTATGACCAGTCTTGAGGTGTACTTGGCTTTAATGAAGATGAATACACCTCCATCTTTGGTTATTTCATGTTCATTTTGAGGTCTGAATGTGTGGAAGACATTGTAGCCTTTTACAGCCAGGGTGCTCTCCACCACCTTGAACCATGTCTCAGTGATTGCAGAGATGTCTGCATCCTCCAAGGTGAGGAGTGCTTCCAAGGGAGTTCAGTTTCATAGTTAAACTCCAGCATTAAGCAGCTGAGCCTTGAGTTTAACTCTAGTGGATTTTTTTACACTGGAAATTGTGTTGTTTTGGCATTGCCTAAAAAAGGCAGTATGGGGAAGGCATGTACATTTGCCACTATTAAAAAGCTCGGTGTAGTCAGGTACAGACCATCTCCAGCAAAGCAGCATGGCCTGTCAACTATGTCTTCCCAGGCTGACAGATACTGGATTCTTCTGGACTGATACCACAAGCTAAGCCAATTGTTGAAGTCAATCATTTTTTGTTTATACTGTGGCATCATCCTGGGTGAAGGTAGAATGCTTCTTAGGGCTAGGGTCATACCTGACTGGGACACATAATCTGAGAGTTCAGTCATGTCTCTTTTCATATAGTCCATAGACGTACATCTCAAATCATTCACTCAACATGGACTGTGACAGAGTCATAATGGTACTTGTTATTGAGTGACTTGAGTGCATGTGTGATTTGATGGATCCTGGCACCTGACACCAAGCTGACCATGACCTTCTCCTTGTCCAGCCTGGTAAGACGTAGGAACGACTTCTTTGGCTCCTGAAGGTATTCCCATGATAATTAACTGGGGCAGATGGATTGCTTGACTACAAAGTAAACATGGGGATAAAATGAAAGATAGTTCTCCACATAAATACCTAGGCCTCTTATGACCTTCTTTATCTGAAGATAAGTGCCATTTAGAACACAAGAGGTGGGCACAGCTTTTATTTTCTTTTTTTTTTTTTACTGAATGCTATAATGCTGACATTATTTAATTTTGGAGTGTTTTCAGTATATTAGGTAAGTGCATATTCCAGCCCTTGCTGGAGCTGTTTAGTATCACTGGAAGAGCAGATAACAGTGTCCAGCTTGCAGTAGTCAGCAGACTGGGTCAACTACACTTCCAGGATATTGTCTTGGATGTCTCAAAAATAAATGCCATACAGGAGAGGACCTAGTATGGATCCCTGAGGCACACCACTTATTTCAGTTTTGCATTCAGGGAGAGTAACTTTCACTTCCTGGGATCTATTGAAGAGCCAATTTAAAATTCAGTGAAACATATAGGGGTTTACATCAGGTTTGTCTATTTTTTTCAGTAACTCCAGCATGACAAATAATATAAAAACCTTGGTCAGGTCAAGATAAGCAGCATACAGAGAGTGACCAATGTCCAAAGCCTCTGTAACCATTTTAATACATTCAGTAGACTGTACCTGACCTTTACAAAACCAAACCAAACAATGCAGGGTCTAGTTCAGTTAAGTTGCCTATGCCTGCATAAATGAGTTCTGCTATGAGACATTCCATGGATTTGTACATAAGCATGGTGAGGCTGATGGGCCTTTAACTATCTTTGTCTGTACTGAAGCCACCCTTGTGTGTGCAAACCACTGTGGCTATTCTCCAGATACCAGCCACAAACCCTGTAGACAGGCTGAGGTTGAATACTTTATGTGAAGACTCCAATAGTGGATATTAGGCACTGATGAAAATGCAAAATGGTACATTGTCTGGTCCTATTAATGCATTATTTTTAACCTTTGACAAGGATTCTAAGACAAGTTCTAAGGTGATCAGGGAAATATACAATTTTAGGTTTAGTGGGGACAACACTGTGGGTTGGTGGGGCAAAGTTAGCACTACATTTGTTTGCTAATATACTGGCTACCTCCTTGGGATCAGAAGGTTTGATATTATTAGGGATGAGCTCAGTGCATTGTCAGACAATATTCCTTAATTTTCTGACATAGCAGAATAAAGATTTATAGTTTTCAGCAGTCTTCTTACGTTCCTTGCTGGCATGTTTTGCTGTGGTGGGGGGGATTTCTTTCAACTTTTCATTATTTTCCTTCTGTTGTTATACAATGTACTTATATGGGTGGTCCTCTAGAAAGGTGTGTTCCTGAATTTATCATCATAATTAGGATGGATGTGTACTGACTTTCTATGCAGCTGTTTAGGTGTTGGTAAAAGCTGGTAGTAAATATGGCAGCCATCTCATTTGAGTCTACTTGCAAGGGATTGTTGGGAATTTTTCATATGTCTTCTACAAGCGGAAGCAGGTTTGCCCTGGAGAAGTTACTAAATATGGTCTCGTTAGTTGATGGGGTATTATAAGTAAGTCAGACAGAGAAGATGACCAATTTGTGGTCACATATAATCAGGGATGAGGAGATCTAGGGTGAATTACAGATGTTAGGGGGGTAGCTTGGTTGGGAAGGACCAGGCCAAGCATGTTAGAGCCTCTAATGGGTAGTTTTTCAAACAGTTCCAGCATATTGGTATCAATAGACTCTATGAAATGCTGAGCATAACTATGTTTAGAGGCATACACCAGGGGCAGCAGCCTCCATTACTCAACTCTAGTTACGGTAATACACCCGTGCTCATGGGGCAACCATTTGTTTTTTTGAGTAGAACTCTAGCACTCATTGCCTCCTCAAGCAATGTGAACTGCAGAGCTCCTGTGTTTTGTGCTGGAGAGGGGAACAAGATGTTCTTATTCTTCCTGCCCAAACATTTTTCAGAGTACCTTCTTGGAATGTATGCTTTGCCCCTGTACGAGGCAGATGTCTTATTGTGTTGTAATTGGTTTACTGACCTGAGTATGTGCCATTCTGACTAACCAAACTACAAAGTAAACATTGTTTTCTTTTTATTATAGTATAACCTGTTGTTCCTGTTGTACTTGTTGTACCTGTGCACTCAGGTGTGCATCGTTCCTTTTACAGTGGCTAAGGAACAATAGCTGAGCATGGCAGGATGTCAAAGAAGGTGGTAAATACTCTTCCTGTTGGTAGGTGTGTATGTCATGACTGATACTCCACTGTGTAACTGTCATTGTACAAATGGCATATGTGTGAAATAATGTGTTCTCTTTTTTCTCGACTTGTCATGGGTCCAGTTGTGGTGCATATGGTGGGAGTGATAGCAGTCACCTCAGCATGAGATGGACGATGCCACTGGCAATGGGATGCTAGTAATCTCTGCGAACACCTTTCAACAGGGGAATGGAGGTCAACTTGCTGAAAGTGACCTGGAGGTATCTCTAGTGGCCTCCATCTCTATTGCTGAGTAGGTGTGGATGCTTCTTTTCTGATAATGAGAAGGAGGGACCTCCCCTCATCTCCAAGTGTGGATTGCAAAGGCTGTTATCATCAGAGGTGCACCAGCATCTGGATGTCCACTTCAGCACCATCATGTTACTTCTGTTGCAACCTCAGTCATGCAACAGTGAGGCCCTAACATTTATGGCCATAGGAGGCACAGCCAGTCCATCACAACAGTGATGGAGGTGACTGATGGCTTGGTGTTGCCCTCTGGGATGGCCTCTCATCCTGCCATAGCCACTACCATATCACTTTCTAGATGTGCCACTGCTGCTTGTGTTACACTTTGGATCATGTCTGTTGTCTGGCTTAACCTATCAGCAGATGTCAGCCATCACACAGTCTGTTTACATCCAGTTTTGTGCCCATCTTATGCTTGTATATTCCCCCTGCCTATCTGTATCTGTGTTTTATGTTTATTTGCCTGCACCTGTTGCCTTCTCTTTTGTCTCTGTCCTTGTGCAACCATTACTGCCAGCCAACTCTTCTTCATATATTTCAAAAGGGAATCTCTACCTCCATAAAAAAAAACATCTCTTTCCCCACCTGTCATATCTAATGTTTGCTCTTTGCAACATAACCCACCACCAAGCCATCATAGCATAACTCATTGGATTTACTATGCATTCCATTCCCGGATACCTGGTTTGGCATTATGTTGGCATTAATCTACTATTATAGCATTTCACAAATCCTTTTATTAGTATTATTATATTATCATGTCGTTATTACTATTAAACTGTGTAATACCTTGTATTAACTTCTACTGACTTTTGCATTTGTAATATTTTGCATTAACTTCTGTTGATTTTTATTTTATGTCTGTACATGGAGCTTTTCTCCCCAGGCCTCCATTGAAAAAGGGCTTTTCTCGGCCCAATGGACTTTCCTGGTTAACAAACTGCAAATAAATAAATAAATTAAATAAATGAAGGCAGGTCTGATGAAATGTGGGCAGTGTCACTCTGTGTGCTACACGCTATTTAGTACTACCTATGCTGGTGCACAACAATTGTCTATGAGTTTCACTCATAGAATAATGATGGCATGTATAACATGCATAACATGCATAACATGTATAATATGTATAACATGTATAACATGCATAACATGCATAACATGTATAACATGTATAACATGCATAACATGCATAACATGTATAACATGCATAACATGCATAACATGTATAACATGCATAATTAAAACATAAGAAATATGTAACATAAGAAATATGACTTTTTACACAAAGACAACCAGCATAGTGCAAGACCTGAAGTGGCAGAAAAGGATAATGCCACAATACAGACAGAAAATTATTAACTTTAACAATTGGCTTAGCTATTGATGTCAGTCCAAAGGGGTCCAATATTTGTCGGCTTGGGAGGACAAGGTCAACAGACCACTCTGCTTTGCCAGGGATAGTCTCCAACTGTCACCTCTAGGCTTTCAGATATTGCCAAACACATTATCCACACTTATAGAGTTTTTTTTAGGCATTGCCAATCAGACAAACCTTCCGACATAACAAAAGCTACTCAGGTCAAGCTAAAGGTGTTACTGCTCAGTGCTAGGAGTCAAAACAAGAAACTGCACTCCCTGTAAGCTCTCCTCACCCTGGAGAATGCTGATGTCTGTGCAGTTACTGAAACATGGTTTGAAGCCACAGAAAGTACTCTGGCAGTGCATGGTTATAACTTCTAACATACATTCTGCTCACTCACTGAATGTGAAAGAGTGGAAGGCAGAGGTGTATCTGTCTACATAAAGGATAATCTCAGCATAAAGTTGGTCAAGCAATATGACATGCTTGAGCTACTCCATGTACAGCTAACTATGGAAAAAAAATACAGGTTCCCCCATCATGAACCAGGAAACCCATACTTCATACCTGAAGTTACTAGAATCTCTCACCATCCAGACCACTACCATACTCATTGGTGATTTTAACTACCCCTCCACTAACTGGGAAGCATACACGACCACTAACATACAGGACCAAACATTTCTTTACTTTGCTAATTCAAATACTCTGGAGCAGCTGGTCTGTATTCCCACCAGGGGAACAAATATCCTAGATCTGGTACTCACAAATATGGAAAAATGCTGCTCTCCCTGTATATGATGTCCTTGCTAGTAAGATCAGATCATAAAGTGGTCTTCCCGGAGATTAAGGTAAAACTAGGCCCCCAGCCCCAAAACATTTAAGAACTTCTCTAAGGCAAGCTATCTCCTACTAAGTGATGGCTTAGCTAGATTCCAAGCTTCCCCAAATACAGAAAACACAGAAGCCTGTGCAGAAGAATACACAAAAGCCCTGTACGAGCACATAAACAGCTGCATAGAAATTGCAGTGCTGAACCAAAATAAATCCAGGTCAAAACAAGCCACCCTTTTGGACCCATGGTCTTAACAGGTTTTATGACAAAAGAAACATTTGTCAAGAAGTAAGAGAGAATGTGCACAGCACAGCTATAAGTTACCCATTAGTATAAACAAGTGAGCAGGTGAATCATGTTAACTAGTTAAGTCTCTGAAGGCAGACTTTGAGGTAAAAATACCCTCCAAAGCTAAGGATAACCATAGGGCATTTATTAGTTATGTCTTCAATCTTAAAGGCAACACCCAACAATGTGCAGAATTAGTTATAGATGGCATCTTCTATACTCCGTCAGAAGATATAGCAAATTTGTTGGCTGAAAAATTCAGCTCATACTTTACTTCCCCATCATTCCCTGGTTCCCCCAAGAAATATCCTCCCCCATTCCTCTGTCAATTATCACCAATGAACAGGTAGCCACAGCGCTCTCTAAAGCTAAAAACACGGCATCAGTGGGGCCCAATAATATACTAGGTTGCTTCTTATATAGCTTAAATCAGAACCTATCAGACCCAATAGGATCTCTATTTAACCTCAGCCTCAGGACCAACTTTGTCCTGATAGAGGAGAGAAGAGCTACGGTCATCCCTCTGCATATGGGAGGACTATCAACTGACCCAGGAAACTACAGACCCACTATATAAGAAACCTCAAGACACTGGACACAACCCAAATGGCATTGTCAAGTGCAGGTCATGCCTACTAAGTGTGGTGGACTTCTTTGAGAAACTTACTAAGACCAAGGATGAGGGTAAAACATTGCATACCATCTACCTCAACCTAGCCAAGGCAATTGACACAATTCTCCATTTAGGTATTACAAATAAACTCACAAACTGGGCAAAAATCCCTACATTGCCAAATGGATAACCAATTGGCTCAAGGACAGGACACAGGTGGTTACATTTTATTTATTTATTTATTTACTTACTTACTTATTTTACATTTGTTGACCGGGACAGTCCGAATGGATACATGTCCATTTTCAGCGGAGGCCTGGGGAGAAAAGCTCCAAGGTAAAACATACAGTAAAAATCATAAAATTATTACAAGTTACTCATAGTTTACAGGCTCCATTTGAGCAAGCAGGTAATATAATCATGCATTTTTAAAACAGCGTTGACAAATCGACTAGGCAATGTAACATGATTACAGACTATAAAAGCTGTAGAGAAAACCAGGAAACCAAACAGACAAGTGTCTGAATACTTTATTCATATGATTACAGACTATAGAGGAGGATCTAGTTGGGTTTTGAAGATGGACATAGCCATGAGTTTTAAAGTATAGCTTGAGGCTTTTTTTGAACTGAGTAAGAGAGGGTTCAAAAGGAAGATCAGCAGAAAGAGAGTTCCAAGTTTTGCCAAAAGAGTTAGCAAACACAGAGTCCCCAGCAGAGTTGTTGATTTTGGATGTTTAAACCAGTAGTTTATTAGAAGAGCAAAGCAACCTCAGTTTTCTATAAGGGTTGATGATATTTTTAAGTGCAGGCATATTATCAGGGTGGTTGAGAACTTTATGGGCAATTATAAGCTGGTTGTACTGAAGTAGGCTAGGCCATTCTAGCCTCCCGATAATATTTAGGTTGTGACAGTGGTGGGTCCTATAGACTGTGCCTGTTGCAAATCTAGCATATGGTTATAATAGCTGGCACATTTGCTAAGAATGGATTTGTTCAAATTAGTGAGTAGAGGGAAGGCATAGAGAAGAGTGGAAAGTAGAAGAGAATGAGCAATAGCAGTCCTAGCAAATGGAGTAAGGAAAGGTTTGATCTTATAGAGGGAGACCAGTTTTTTGTTAATAGATTTGATAGTTTGATTAACCCAACCACTGGGGATGCACAAGCCAGTGCATTTCTTTATGCTGATCCCAAGCCCAGATAAATGGGGAGGGTTGCATCAGGAAGGTCATCTGGCATAAAATTTTGCCAAATCACACATGCAGACAACAGTACAGATATACATACCGGATCAGTCAAGGCCTGAGTTAATGACTGCCACCAGTACTGTTGGCCAACAGGGTGCTGGCAGAAATTGGGCTATTGTTGGCCGAAGGAGGAGAGGGGGAAGGCATGCCGAAGGCAGGTAAAGGCTAGGACTATGATAGTGAGGGTCAGAATTTTGAATGTTGGCAGTATGACTGTTATAGGGAGAGAGCTAGCTGATATGATGGACAGAAGGAAGGTTGGTATATTGTGTGTGCAAGAGACCAGATGGAAGGGGAGCAAGGCTAGGTGTATTGGAGGTGGGTTCAAATTGTTTTCTCATGGTGTGGATGGGAGGAGAAATTGCATATGGGGTTATCCTGAAGGAACAGTATGCTAAGAGTGTTTTGGAGGTGAAAAGAGTGTCAGATAGAGTGATGTTTATGAAGCTGGAAATTCATGGTGTAATGATGAATGCTGTTAGTGCATATGCTCCACAAGTTGGGTGTGTGATGGATGAGAAAGAAAAATTTTGGAGTGAGTTGGATGAAGTGGTGATTGGAGCAGATTTCAATCGGCATGTTGGTGAAGGGAATAGAGGGGATGAGGAATTGATGGGTAAGTATGGTGTTAAGCAAAGGAATGCAGAAGGTCAGATGGTAGTGGATTTTGTGAAAAGGATGGACACGGCTGTTGTGAGTACATATTTTAACAAGAGAGAGGAGCATAGGGTGACATACAAGAGTGAAGGAAGATGCATGCAGGTGGATTATATCTTATGTAGAAGGGCCAGTTTGAAGGAGATTGGAGACTGTAAAGTGGTGGCAGGGGAAAGGGTAGTTAGGCAGCATAGGACGGTGGTTTGTAGGATGACATTGGTGATCAAGAAGAGGAGGAGGAGTGTGAGGGAAGCACCAAGAATCAAATGGTGGAAATTGAAAAAGGGTAATTGTGATGTGGAGGTCAGGGAAGAGTTAAGGCAGGCACTGAGTGGCAGTGAAGAGTTACCGAATAGCTGGGTAACTACAGCAGAGCAAGTAAGGGAGATGGCTAGAAACGTGCTTGGCGTAACATCTAGAAAGAGGAAGGAGGACAAGGTGACCTAGTGGTGGAATGAGGAAGTACAGGAGAATATACAGAGAAAGAGGTTGGCGAAGAAGAAGTGGGATTGTCAGAGGGATGAAGAAAGTAGACAGGAGTATAAGGAGATGAGGTGCATGGCAAAGAGAGGGGTGGCGAAGGCTAAGGATAAGGTGTATGAAGAGTTGTATGAAAGGTTGGACACTAAGGAGGCAGAAAAGAACCTATACAGATTGGCTAGACAGAGGGACTGAGCTAGTAAAGATGTGCAGCAGGCAAGGGTGATAAAGGATAATGAGGGAAACATACTCACAAGCGAGGAGAGTGTGTTGAGCAGATGGAAAGAGTACTTTGAGGGGCTGATGAATGAAGATAATGAGAGGGAGAGAAGGTTGGATGATGTGTGGATAGTGAATCATGAAGTGCAGTGGATTAGCAAGGAGCACGTAAAGGAAGTAAGGATAGCTATGAAGAAGATGAAGAATGGAAAGGCTGTTGGTCCAGATGACATACCAGTGGAAGCATGGAGGTGTTTAGGTGAAATGGCAGTGGAGTTTTTAACTAGATTGTTTAATGAAATCTTGGAAAGTGAGAGGATGCCTGAGGGATGGAGAAAACTGTTTTGGTACCAATTTTTTAAGAATAAGGGTGATGTGCAGAGCTGTAGTAACTACAGAGGGATTAAATTGATCAGTCACAGCATGAAGTTATGGGAAAGAGTAGTGGAAGCTAGGTTAAGAAGGGAGGTGATGATTAGTGATCAGCAGTATGGTTTCATGCCAGGAAAGAGCACTACAGATGCGATGTTTGCTCTGAGAATGTTGATGGAAAAGTACAGAAAAGGTCAGAAGGACTTGCATTGTGTCTTTGTGGACTTAGAGAAAGCATATGACAGGGTGCCTAGAGAGAAGCTGTGGTATTGTATGAGGAAGTTGGGAGTGTCAGAGAAGTGTGTAAGAGTGGTGCAGGATAGGTACGAGGGTAGTGTGACAGTGGTGAGGTCTTTAGTGGGAGAGATGGATGCATTTTAGGTGGAGATGGGATTACATCAAGGATCAGCTCTGAGCCCTTTCTTATTTGCAATGGTGATGGACAGGGTGACAGACAAGATCAGACAGGATTCCCCGTGGACTATGATGTTTGCAGATGACATTGTGATCTGTAGTGAGAGTATGGAACAGGTGGAGGAGACCCTGGAGAGGTGGAGATGTGCTCTAGGGAGAAGAGGAATAAAGGTCAGCAGGACTAAGACATAATATATGTGTGTGAATGAGAGGGAGGATAGAGGAACGGTGAGGATGCAAGGAGTGGAGGTGGCAAAGGTAGATGAGTTTAAATACTTGGGATAAACAGTTCAGAGTAATGGTGAGTGTGGAAGAGAGGTGAAGAAGAGAGTACAGGCATGGTGGAGAAAAGTGTCAGGAGTGATTTGTGACAGACGGGTACCAGTAAGAGTGAAAGGGAAGGTCTTGAAGAGGGTAGTGAGACCAGCTATGTTATATGGGCTGGAGACAGTGGCATTGACAAAAAGGCAAGAGTCAGAGCTGGATGTGGCAGCGTTAAAGATGTTAAGATTTGCACTGGGTGTGACGAGGTGGACAGGATTAGGAATAAGTATATTAGAGCGTCAGCCTGGGTTGGAAGGTTTGGAGACAAAGCCAGAGAGGCAAGATTACATTGGTTTGGACATGTGCTGAGGAGGGATGCAGAGTATATTGGGAAAAAGATGTAAAGTATGAAGCTGCCAGGTAACAGGAAAAGAGGAAGGCCTAAGATAAGGTTTATGGATGTGGTGAAAGAGGACATGCAGGTGGTTGGTGTGACAGAGCAAGATGCAGAGGACAGGAAGAAATGGAAACAGATGATCCGCTGTGGCGACCCCTAATTGGAGCAGCCGAAAGAAGAAGAGATTTGATAGTTTGATTGACATGGATATCAAATTTGAGGTTGTTGTCTATTGTGATGCCTAAGAGTTTGGCTTGCACATCTTGGGGGATAATGGTACCATTATTAGGTTTTATGGTAAAGAGTAGTGAGGAAGACTTACAAGTGGGAAAGAAAAGAAGCAGCTTTGTTTTGTTAGGGTTTAATATCAGCCAGTTTTCAACTATACTGAAAGTATTCTGGGTTAATGTCATTAGATCTGTCAGGGAGGTGGCTGAACAAATCAAGGTGGAGTCATCCGCATATTGGATACAGGTAGCATTTGGGATGACAGCTGGAAGGTCATTAATAAAGAGAGAGAAAAGAAGGGGTCCTAGTGTGGAGCCCTGGGGGGCACCTAGGGTGATGGGTAGATGGGCTGATAGTTTGTCCTGCCATAGGACAGCTTGTTGTCTACCACACAGGTAAGATTGGAACCGTTGAAGTGCATGGCTATTTTATGAGAATGCCTTAAGGGTTTGCATGAATATTTGGTGTTTGACCATATCAAAGGCCTTGGAGAGATCTAAAAATAGGGCTGAGGAAAGCTTGCTATTATGTCAGTTATGGTTTATGGTGATAGAGAAGGGTAGGACAGCTGAGGTGGTACTATGGTGTGGCCTAAACTCCATGCTGAGAGTTAGCCAACAGCTTATTCTGGGTAAGATAATGCAAAGTTGTTTATGGACACACTTCTCCATAATATTAGCCAATGGTGACAGAATAGCTATGGGTCGAAAGTTGATTATAATGGAGATGGGGTATGCTATGGCATATACTGGGTGATTCAAGTTCTAGCAAGGACCAGTTACTAGTAGCGTGCCACAGGGCTCACTCAGTATTGGGACCACTGTTATTCAGAATATGCTTCTCGGATGCCAAGGCCAATGTGAAAGGCCTTTGAATAACAAAGTTTGTTGATAACTTTAAGCCAGGGACAAACATTGAATCCCCCAGTGTTGCAGATATCCTTCAGGAAGGTGTAAACCAGGTAAATGATTGGTGTCAGAACCATGGTCTGAAACTAAATGAGAAGAAATGCATTACCATACCATTTATGGAGCTCAAATATCCCTGCTAAGACCAACATTAACAACACACCCCTATGAGCAGACTCAGAGGTAAGAGATCTAGGTACTCAGGTAGATATCAGCCTGAACTTTGACTATCACATGTCCACAGTAGTGAGGAAGTCATTCTATGTCACACAACTTATAAGTAAAGGTATGGCATCCAAATCCAGGGAGATTATAATCCCACTGTACATAGCCTTCATTAGACCAATAATCAAGTACAATGTGTCATTACGAATGTACTTGACTGGGCACTTACAACAGCCATAGGAACCTCAGAGGCTCCTCACTAAGACAATACAGGCTAACAACATATCCTATGTGGATAGACTGAAAGTCCTTTCCCTTTATCTGTCTCCTGTTGACTATTAAAGGGTGAACTATGCCTGACCTACAAGGCACTCACAAATCAAGCCTTGCTGGAGCTGCTGCATATCCACAAGAAAAACAGTATGAGAGTCACATATTCTAGGGATCTAAACTTAGTCAGTAAACCAAAGAGAACATACTGGAGAGACAGATATGTGTCCCAGAGACTGCCCCTTCTTTGGAATAAGCTTCCTATTCACGTTAAGCAGAGTACTTCCATAACTCTCTTCAAGACCAATCTATTCAATGGACAGGGAATAGAACATTAACACTAGGGGTGGCACCTATGTCCTTAATGGATAAGGGAAATCTGTAAAAACTGTAAAATCTGTAAAATACTCAAGGCATATGCACAAACCTATGCCTTCATCCTGCCTGTAGGGGCCATATACTGGGTAAAATCAGGTTATATTGGCTAGGCTTGTAAAGGCTTCTGAGCCGTTAGCCTAGTAATCTCCTATGAACTTATGAACCTATGAAAAATGATATAAAGAAGAACATAATATATAGTTTATGAGTAACATTTTATGTACAGTTATGCAGCTATGCAGACATAAATACTAGACATAATTACATTCAAGACTATAAGATGTTTTATTTTGCAAGCACAGCCAGTTTAATGCAAAGAACAGCTCTGCAATGCATACTGCATTGTGGCAAGCAGTCCCTACAACAAAAGGAGACTAAAAAGAAATGCTCAAGCTAATAATGTCTTCACAGCAGTGGAAAACACCATTTCTGAAGACAACAAACTTAACATTATGTCTACCTTTCAAATAACTTTTGTAATCCAGCAACTGACTAGACGCTGCCACTGCATACGCACAGGCATTAGAAAGCTCCTAGAACATTGCCAGTGAGAAGAAAAGACATGACAAAGAGTTATTCTTTGTGATATTTGCTTTTCATATATTTTCTGCAGCAAACTGGAAAAAGTCTACAGTCCAAGCTATGGTTTCATCAGCACATGTATAGTGCAAGAGAGGGGTCCAAATGAAGAGATAAAATCAGCAAGCAAAGGAGAGCAGTATCTCTGGAACTGAATTTACTCTCAAGTCTTGGTGAGTACCTTCACAAGGTGGACCCTGGTTTTCTCAAACTTTCACCAAGACGAAACTGATATAAAAAGTGTATTTTATTTAGCATACATTATGGACAGAAATACGTTAAAAAATAAAAGATAGCTGGGTACATAGGACCCAGGATAAAAAAGTGCCCAGTGTTGGTAGGCACACTGGTGCCAGGATGGGAAAACTGGCAGTGCAAAATCTTCAAGACACAGAAACATTCCTACAGTGTGGCTAGGCCAGGCACAGGGGTAGGATGGTCACCCTGTTGTAGAAGGAAGTAGCAGTTCACAAAAATCATAAAAACTGATAGGCCCAAAAAGAGCCATAAAGATGATAGAGTGAACTTTTGAAGATAGAAAAGAAATTATGTGTTGTTACTATTATGCAAGAAGCATAGAATTTCCAGACAGAAGATTCACAAAAAGATTAAGAGAGAAATTAGAGGAAAGAATAATACTTAGACAAGAAAAACTGTCAGAAGCTTCAGATAAAAAATTATGTTTATTAATACAACAGATTTATGAAAAACATTATATGGACTAAGAAACCTTGGGCAGTTTGGAGAAAGAAGCATCTGAGGAAGTGTGAGAATATAAAGAACAAAATCTAGAGACTTTTGAAAGGTATAAAAAAGAAATATGGACATGGGAAAGAAAGAGAGTTCTGATATGGTGCAATATTTATGCAAAGGAGAATGCTAAATTAATTAACACAAAAAAGGCAGTCTCAAAAATATTCGAAGAGAAATACAGGCAAAGGCATCCAGATATGGAACATTTCACAATACAAAATAAAGATCACAAAGAGGGAGTGTAGAGCAGAAGATTTATGAAGCAGAAGTTAAAAAATAGAAGTTGAAGGTATGAATACTTGCAGAGTGAAGGATTTAGTGTAGAAAGTCTAACACAGCTTACTTCACAGCATGATGGAATTAGTCCCCAAAGTAAGGAGAAACAGGAAGATCAGGAGACATCTGAAGATGGAATATGGACATAGGAAAGAGAGAGAGATTTAATATGGTGCAATGTTTATGCAAAGGAGAAATCAAAACTAATCAATCCAAAAAGAGCAGCACCAAAGATATTTCAAGAGAAATACAGGCAAAGGCATATTGACATGGAACATTTTACAACAGAAAACATAAGAAAATAAAGAGGAAAAGTAGAAAAGGGGATTGGTAATGGAGAAGTTACAGAAACAGAAACTGAAATTATGGAGTACCTGCAAAGTGAAGGATTCAGTGTAAAACATCTAATTCAGAAAACACCATAGCAGGGTAGAGCAATTCATCCCCAAATTAAGGAGAAACCAGTGCAGCGAGAAACATCTGATCTGTTGCCATATGAAGATACTTTGGAGCCTTCCATAGGAAACCAGTACAAATGTTCATTTGGAGTTGCACAGCAAGGAGAGGAACAGGAACCTGTGGCAACTCTGACGCAATCAATGTTGTGGAGTGATAGGCCAGTGAGGTCCCATATGAAAGAGCAACGGATGACACAGAATGAAACTGAAGAGAATGTGGCACAGGAAGATGCTCTGGAACTTTCTACAGAATGCACACAGGAAATGGAGAACAAAGAATGTGCCCTCAGTTTAGATAAAAATAATCTAATAGAAGAGCTGCTTGATTTAATAGAGATGGATAGACATATTAAGATCAATGAAAGAAATAGACTACATAAACTCAATAAAACCTAAAAGGTTAGAAGTCTGATAAAACAATGATAACAGATAAAGTGTTACCACAAAAACACAGGGTAGTGAGAGAAAGGAAGGGGAGAAATCAAATACCATTGTGGAAATATCAAATAAAGAAAACTATAAAGCAATTAAGACAATAAGTGTCACTGTTAGAAGAGTATAGAAGAGGGAACAGATCAACAAAAATACTCAGAAAGATAGATGTGATAAAAGCAATGAGCAGTATCAGAACAGATCAGGATCTATCTTGCACTAGTGCGAATAATAAACAAAAAATGTCAGCAAAGGCAGGAAAACTTAGATGATATGCAGATAAATGTAAAGGAAAAGTACAAAATAAGCAATTTTTTGATGACCCAAAAAGTTTTATAGAGAGCTCGGAAACAAGGCAAAAGGAATTATAACACCAACAAAAAAAGAAGAAAAAGATACATTTTGGAGAAATATCTATGAAGATCCTGCGGAACATAACAAAGATGCTAAATGGACAGAAGAAGTAAAAGAAAGAATAAGAAGTTCAAATGTATGGGATATGAAATGAGATGAATATTGGACAGAGAGGCCGAATAAATTTAAGAAAAGCTCCTAATTGGAAAACCTCAGGCCCAGATACAGTACCTAACTTAAAATCTTTACATGACGATTTAGCCATGAGTAAGAACTGTTTATATGCACACCCCAAACAGACACCAAACCTGGTTAACAGCAGGAAAAACAATTCTCCTACTTAAGAGTGAACCTGAAAGCTATCCCAAAAACTATAGACCAATAACTTGCCTTCCAACGATGTATAAACTATACAATGGAATTAATGCCAAGAGTTTATAGTAATTTAGAAGAAAACTCAGTCATGGCAATAGAGCAAAAGGGTAATAAAAGAATGTCATATGGAACAAAGGATCATTTGTTGTTAAATAATGTCATACTGGAGAACTGTAAAAAGGGGAAGAATCAACATATGGCATGGATAGACTACAAAAAATCATTTGACAGTGTCCCACATTCATGGATAAAAGAGTTGTTAAAAATGCATAAGACACACCCTACACTGATTGATTATATCACAGCAACCATGAAACAGTGGTAAATCACTTTGCAGTTAAGCCGCAATAAAGGACAAATTATTATTCCAGTGATAAAAATTCAAAGGAGGATATTCCAGGGTCACTCGCTGTCACCATTGATTTCTGTTTTATCATTAATCCATTAAGTTGTCTACTTAACAGATTAGGTCATGGCTACAATTTGACTCCTAGAAAACAACAAAGTGTAAAGAATTCTCATCTTCTTCATGTAGATGATTTAAAAGTGTATATTTCATCAGATGAGGAACTAAAAGCACAACTGGTCAAAACTTTTCATATGATATAAGAATGTAATTTGGTCTTGATAAAAGTGCAAAAGCAACCTTTAAATTAGGAAAGCTGCAGCACCAAGAAAACATCAATTTGGGACAAAAATGTGATATAAAAGAACTTGAGCAAGATGGAGTGTATAAATATTTGGAACTGACAATAAAATACGAACAAATGTGACTAAAACTCAGTAAGGAATCATTTAGAAGACTAAAATTAATACCGAAAACAGTGCTGACATCTAGGAACAAAGTCTAAGCTATATAACGATTTGCTCTTCCTGTCCTAACTTACAGTTTTTGGAGTGATTGGCCCCAAAAGGTGTTTAATAGGTTAGACAGGAAAATAAGAAGGATGCTTCATGCTCATCAAATGATTTATAAAAATCAGTGCATACCAATATATATTCCTCTTTCTGAAGAAGGTATGGGCCTTCTCAAAATTGATTACATGTACAGATCTGCAGTCTTGGGACTGCATACGTATCTGCTGACCTCACAAGACCCAAAACTAGTGAAAGTTTTGAAACATGAGGAGAATAGGTCTAAGATGAATTCCTTGCTTAGTTTAGCAGAAGCATATTGGTGTCAAGCAGGAATGGAAGTCAAACCAGAAGTAAATAAAAATCAGGCAGCAATTGAAAGTGCCAAAAACAAAAGAATGAATATAAGATGAATAAACAGATGAGAAGGCAAGAAATGTGAAAAATGAATAAATATAGTTGCAAGTATAAAAAACTCTGAGAACAATCTCATGTTGATCAGGATCGAACACATGAATTGTTAAGGACAGGAGAATTTAAAATTAGTGGCCCAAAATAGTAGACTACATAAATATTGGTTTCCAAAGTCTATTGAACATGTGGGAGAAACCGACAAATGTAGGTTTTGTAAAACAGAATTGGAAACATTTGCACATCTTGTTGCTGGTTGTGACATACTAATGGCAGAAGGACTGTATGTTGAAAGGCATAATAATGTGGCAAGACTGTTGCATTGAGCATTGTGCAAATATTGTAATATTGAGGCAGCTGAAAAACAGTGACAACATGAGCCACAAAGCATCATAGAAAATAATGAAGTTTACATCACATAGGATCATCCATTACCAACAGTTCAAAAAATAAATGCAAGAAAACCAGATATAGTAGCCCATGAAGAGATGACAAAAGTAACATTGACCATTGAAATTGCTACAGCCAGTGACTACAGTGTCTTATGTACAGAGAGACACCAAGTCATAAACTACCAGGATTTGCAGGCAGAAACGAGGGCAGTGTGGAAGAAGGATACCATGACAGTTCCAGAAGTAGTAAGAGTAACAGGTCTTATAAAAAAGAATTTACAGTCATACTTAGATATGTTATTGATACACATAACAAAATATAAATTGCAGAAGAAGTTATTACTGGGCACATTATGGGTGCTGTGAAGAGCAGTTCTGGCTGACATCAAAGATTGTAAGAATACTAATTTCATGAACTTTAATCATACTTTGATTTAGGAAAGGGCTCGTTCTCATCATAGTATTAGAAACTTAAAAAAACAGGAGAGAGACATTTATGTTCTGCATTTTCATACTGTTCTCATGAGAAGCAGTGTTTATATATATATATATATATATATATATATATATATATATATATATATATATATATATATATATATCATTGTATCCAGTATTGTAAAGCCTTCCTCATATGCTTGTAATAACACAAAAGTGAGACTTGCTTTTATAATCTACACAGTTTCAATTAAAATGTTATAATATCAGTATTTTTATGCATGTGATGAGAGTTCCAGCTGTGACAAGTGATACAATGTAGCATGGAATTGTTCTACTGCATGCCATTTTTTTATTGAAAAGATTTCCTACATGAAAGAGGCTGAAGGCTTTTTGGAAACTGTTGTGATGAATTATTGTGTCTTGTAAAATCATAAAGAAAAAATATAATTTGTTAGAAAGTACTGACAAATAATTCTGTAAGGCTGACCATTGCAGAGAACAATATATATGTCGACATTTGTTAAAGCTAGTATTCCATAATATAAAATAGCAGGTGCACAAAAAGCTGACAGTTCTTATGCTGAGTTAAATTCAAAAGACCATAATAATGCTTTTGTTTGATACTGAAACAGTCATAATAATACAATACTGTCAGGCTACAAGCATGTTTAAAGTAATGGGTTTTAGAAGAAATGCAATAGTCGGGTTGCTTTATTGAGTTTCTTTTCAACCTTTGGACACAAGTTTATTAACCTGAAGATTTTTATATTCATGATATTTCTTGTTGGAAAACAGAAACACTTTTCTTCACAGAATGGTTGGCTTCAGAGATTTAGTATTTCATAATATGAGACAGAAGGTTCTTAGTATATAGGTACTACATGTGATAAATTGTGGTCTAACAATGAAATGAAACTGTATGACTGTCCTTTGCTTTTAGAATTGGCCATGCAAATACATTTTGTACTTCATTAGGGGTGGTTAGTTGACATAATGGGTAAGGTGCTTACCTTGCAAACAGAAAGTGCAGGGTTGATTCAAGTGAGAAAACTGGCTAGGCTTAAAATAGCCCACAAGGGCAATTAACCTAGTACTGACCTAAGAACAGTTTATTACGATGTAAACATGGGCTAGGCTGTTCTGTGGAAAAACAACAATGTTGCATGATCTAGCAATCTCTATACTCATTAAATATAACATTGTATGAAGTGATTATAGCTTTGGAGTGCTAGAAATTTTCCAGAAACCTATGATTGTCATGCTCACTGATAGCATTGCTTCTTTTAAGTGCAGTGTTATATTAAATCATTGTGAGAATAGGCCAAAATTAAGTCCAATATGGCTTTGACTTAGTTGAAGGTGTTTAATCAAATTCAGTTTAACTCCATACTGTAACTTTACTTTGCTTAGATTGCAGAACTTTGGAGGTCATGACATTTTTCATCTTACCTCCAAAGTTGAACACTTTCCAAGTTACTGTTTCAAGAGGAGTACAGAGAGAGAGAGAGAGAGAGAGAGAGAGAGAGAGAGAGAGCAGGGGCTTGCCCATTGCAAAAAATGCATATATGTTTACCTGGTCATTTTGAAATGTTAACCTTCAGCAGATAGTGTTATGTTATTCTATTTTTTTCATCAACTGACCCTGGAATTTAGAAATGTTACATTCATCATGTTAGCCAAATTTGTGTCACGAGAAGCCACATGCCAGGCAGGAGTGATACAGAGATACACTGAATGTGTTTGTTGCGGTCCATGAAAAGACAAAGCCTATGTAATGTGTAAATGACGGTATAATGACATGGAAGTGAGCAATATTATTAAAATGATGGTAATGTTCGATGCAGATAATGGTAAGCAGTATGGAGGAGTACATCAGAAATGTATACAGTTTGTTTGATGAGACACTTCCACCAGAGTTGCTGAACACAGTAAAATCCTGAAGTAATGGGAGAGAGACAGAGAAAACATGTATGAGGTTGCCACCATATTAGTAAATATGTACATATAACATGTTGTCATTGCTGGTAATCATAGTGGTGTGCATCACTGCTCTCTAAATTGCTCAGCCATCCATCTGTGCCTAACATATCATGCCCTCTATGACACAGAAATAGTGGACCACTACTTTGTGGACAGAAGCACTATGCAGAAGCTGGTTGAGATGTGCCATGCCCATATACAGGCTCATGTGCCGTGTGGAGTACCCATTCCTGTGGACACTAAGCATACCTCTCAACTATCCAGATCTTCACAAAATGCCCATATTTTTGCCGCATAGTTTTTGATCTGTTCCTCATAAAATCTGTGTTTTTCTGGCAAATCACTGAAAACTGAAGTCACTAAAAATTGAAACACATTTGAGTTTCAAACTACATATCCTTCAGAAAACACATGCTAACACAAATCCTTTTATTCTAGCAACTTTCTAAGTTTGTAAGAGCAGAATTCACAAATTGCCTCTATTCTTGGGCATTTGTCTCTCCATTATTTTAGGCTTTGTCCAGACTTCTTGCACCCAGAAGTTGTGAGGCATAACACTGACGTACATGAGGTTTTGTGTATGTTAACTTCAGGATATTTCCAGTGAGAACTCCTAGGCATCCACATCAGGAATGTTCTGTCAGTTTGTTGATGCCATGCTACAGCACATGGTCTGCATATGTGGTTACCAAGCTCTGCAGAAAGCACTCATCCAACATTACTTTTGAATAAATAATCATTGCAGGTAAACTAACTGTACAGTGAACTGAATTGATTTATTCTTTTTACTTTACTTAATTAAAATTTTAAAGATATTGAAGTCAATAACGTACAGAGATCTAAGTAGATCTATTTTTTTTCAAGAACTGCAGCCAAATACTAAAAGGTTGATTACAGAGTTTTATCTCTCTAATATATCTATTAGTTTTTCTTGTTTTTCCCTATTGCTTTGACCCTGAATCTAAGATGCATGGTCCATAACTGATAGCCTGGCAGTTGTAACCAGTGTAATTCAATGTGTTGGTGCTTTCTATATAACTTGTGGGCATGGGATAGATGCCCCTTAAGGCTGAACTCAAAGAAAATGTAAAATAAGGCATACCATTGCTACAATCTCTTTGTGTTGTGACTGAGAGTGCTTCGCAAACAAACTGAAAATATAGAGCTAAGTACATTTTTTGGTACTTTAACTGTTCAATGTTCTGCACTGTCTTTATTTTTGCTTGACTGAATTATTTATGTATTTGTTGACCGAATTTTGTTTTCTGATCTGTGCTGAAACCTTTATTCTCCCACCCTACCAGCCTACTGCCATTGAGTTCTTAAAGCTGGTAAAACTGATCTAACAGATTTTGTGTTGTCTGATTGTCTCAAAGCTTGGCTTTTGTCTTGCTGGTGTAAAAATATTACCTTTTTGTAAATTCCTGCATATCATTGCTAGAATCTGCTTGTTTTCTGACTGAGAGTGCTTCTCAAACAATCTGGAAATATAGAGCTGATAAGTATATTTTTTGGCACTTTAACTGTTCAGTGTTCTGCACTTTCTTTATTTTTGCTTGACTGAATTATTTATATATTTGCTGGCCGAATTTTGTTTTCAGATCTGTGCTGAACTTTTTTTTCCTAACCTCCCACCATATTGCTGTTGTGTTCTTAAAGTTGATGGCTTTTGCAGTTGCCCACCCCTACTGTCAATTTGATCTGGGACACTCCTCCCAGTCCCATCTCTATAGCTCAGTCTACATAATACAAAGATCATTTGGGAAGGTCAACCCCATGAGTCCTTTAACCTTGAATTATCTTCTGTTCCAGGTCTCTCCCTGCTCTCTCCCTTTCCACTTTATAAAAAAAAGGCACTTTATTCAGATGCTTATATTTTTCTAATTTGTGTTTCTTTCTACTACTTTGTTACTTCATCTTGATTCGCTTTTTCCTGCTACTTACTGCCTGTTCTCTAAAGTGTTCAACTGCATCTTTTCTGTTGCATTTATTACTGCTTGTATATAGCCTGTCTAAATTGTTATTCTTAAGTGTTATTCTAAGTTCTTAGTTTTGGTGTAAGCACTTGGGCTTTAGGCCCACCCCTTAGCTCTCCCTGGATTTTCTCCCTTAGATTATGACAAATATGGATGGCATACCTCTCAACCTCTTAGAGTAAGGAATCTGGTCAAAGCCATAAAAAAGTGGTACAAATAGGATCAATTTTGAAATATTGATCTTACAGACTTAGAAAGTTGATAGAATAATAGGTTTTGCATAAGCATGAACTTTCTGAAGGGTATAAAGTCTAAAGCTCAAATGTCTGTCATTATTTTCTAACTTCAGTCTTTAATGATTTGTCACTAATTTGCCAGAAAGCCACAATTTTATGAATAACGGACCAAAAATATAAGGCAAAAATCTAGACATTCTGCGAAAATCTATACAGTTGAAAGGTATGATGGATGGCCAATTTCCTACAGTTTCTCCTGCCAGTCTGGTTGATATGGACATCCTGAGACAGCATAGCAACTGCCTCATGTACGTAGACAACAATCTACTACTATCACCTAGCAACACAATTTGTGAGAGATGCAATTACATTAGGAACCTTGATTCCAAGCTCTCTCTCCCTCAAGCCAGTATATCTGGCACCGAAAAGGTTGCTAACATAATCACTGCACCTCAAATACCACATACACCTACACAACACACACCTACATATGTGAAGGTCCTCCACATAGACATACTCAAACAAAGGAGACCTCCGAGGCAAAACCACATGCAATCTCCACAGCTCTCCACACTACATACCATGTATAGTCCACACACCTGTGCCTCACAGCCACTAAGGCTTCACCATATACCCAGTATATTAGTCATAGAAGACTCTGTTGTGAGACACACAGATGTGCATCTGACCTGGGTGTTTAAGGAGAAGGTCACAGCACAGTTAGTTGTCTGTCAGGTGCCAGAATCCGCCATATCACATATGCACTCAAGTCACTCAACAACAGCTACTGTTATGACTCCTAGTCCATGATGGTGTGAATGACTTCAAATTTACCTCTCTAGACTAAATGAAGAGAGCCATGATTGGGCTCACTGATTATGTGTCCCAGGCAGGTATGCCCATAGCCTTAAGCTGCATTCTGCTGTCACCCAGAATGATGCCTCAATACAAACAGAAAATTATTGATTTTAAAAATTGGCTTAGTTTCTGGTGTCATTCCAGGGGGATCCAGTTCCTGACAGCCTGGGAAGATATGATTGACAAACCACAATGCTTTGCCAGAAATGGCCTACATCTGTCTCACCTGGGCTTCAGGCTTCTAGCAAAGGCTCTTGCCTCCCCTATAGTGCCTTTTTTAGGAAAAGTGATGAGGTTAAAACTGCCAACATAAAAATTTCAAAGAAACACAAATTCCCACACCTGGGATTCAGGTTACTGGCTAAAGCTCTTGCCACCCCTATAGTGCCTTTTTTAGGCAAGGTTCAAAGGACAAAACCACCACTGTAACAGATACAAGCATGCAAAATCTGAAGTTAATGCTACTCAATACTAGAAGTCTAAATATCAAAGTGCACTCTCTCGAGGCACATCTAAAATTGGAGAACATTGATATCTGTGCATTAACTGAGACCTGGTTCAAGTCTTCAGAGAGCACCCCTGCAATACCAGGCTACAACTCTTACCACACTTTTCGGCCACCAAACCAAGACTGAAACACAAAAGGTGGAGGAGTGTCCGTATTCACCAAGGATATTCACACCTCCAGGCTAGTTGCCCAACACAATGCATCTGAAATTCTCCAGATGCAACTAACACTAGGTAAGACTGCAATCCAAATTGTAGCTTGCTACAGATCCCCCACCATGCCCCAAGATTCTCACTACACCTTTCTAAACATACTGGAAAATATTAAGATACAACCAAACACCCTAATACTGGGTGATTTTAACTACCTTGCCATTAACTAGTAAAACTACTCGGGTACTAACACCTTTTCCCAACGGTTCTTGGAATTCATAAATTCCAATGCCCTGGATCAACTAATCCATTGCCCCACAAGAGGCTCCAATATCCTAGACCTAACCATTACCAACATGGGAGATAGATGCTCCACACCAGTGGCCACTCCCTCATTGGTGAGATCTGACCATAAGCAAATCACCCTTGGCATCCACATCCCACACCCACCCCCCAGCACAGAAACCTCCATAAAAAACTTCTCCAAAGCCAACTTCATGCTATTCAAGTCAGAAGTGACAAACTTCATGACACCAATGCAGATGGGAGCTGAAAGTTTGAATGCTGAATCCTACACTAAGGCACTGTACAACCACATCCACTCGTGCCATCCCAAATAGAACCAAGACGCTCTCCTCCAAAAAAAGGAAGCCAATCTGGTGATCTCCTGCCATAAACAAACCATACAACAGAAAGAAGAAACTGTTGCAGAAAAGAGGAAAATCCCAGGATGCAAAAAACTCCCTTACCAGCCTCAGTAAGAAGCTGAGATTCCTCATAAAATCCTCCAAAGCTAGTTACGAAAAAAAAATTGCCAAAGATTCCAAAGACAACCACAAGGCATTCTATAGTTATGTCAAGAATCTAAATGGCAATGCTCAGATCTGCTCTGAGCTACAACAGAATGGCATTAAATATACTGATCCCAAGGATATTGTCAATATACTGGCAGATCGATTTAGTGCAAACTTCACCCCCCTCTCACCCCCTAAAGGGCCCATCTCAATACCAAAAGATTGCCAAATTCCAGTAATTACAGCCACACAGATAGAAACCTCACTCTCTAAAGCTAAAAATACAGCATCCAAGGGATAAGATGGCATCCTGGGCTGTGTACTACGTGAACTATAAAATGAACTGGCACCTCACCTAAGTGTCATGTTTAATCATAGCCTCACCTCAGGCTTCATGCCCACTGAGTGGCGCACAGCTACAGTTATCCCACTCCACAAGGGGGGGATCTACCTTGGATCTTGGGAACTACCATCCCATCTGTCTGACAAGCCTGATCTGCAAGGACATGGAATGCATTATCATGGAACTTATAAACAAAAACATTGGCAACCTTCAAACCCTGGACACCACCCAGTTTGGGTTCGTGAAAGGCCGATCTTGTCTCCTGAACCTGATTGACTTCTTCGAATCAGTCTCCAGAGCTGTGGATGAGGGTAAGGTGGTGCACACAGCCTATCTGGACCTTGCCAAGGCCTTCGACACCATCCCCCACTCTGGAATCATAGATAGACTTACTAAGCTGGGCATAAATCCCTACATCACTCGATGGGTTGCCAATTGGCTTACTGACAGAACTCAGACTGTAAAAGTAGCCGACTCCAAATCTAGCTCTAGACAAGTATCAAGTGGAGTCCCTCAGGGTTCAGTCCTGGGACCGGTCTTGTTTGGCATCTACTTCTCTGAAGTACAGGCCAACACTTAGGGACTCTCGCTAACAAAGTTTGCAGATTACTGCAAACTGGGAGCCATTATTGAATCCCCAAATTATGTGGATATTCCACAAAAGGACCTTACAGAAACAGATGCTTGGTGCCAGAGCCATGGGCTCAAGCTTAATGCCAAGAAATGTATAGTTATCCCCTTTGGGAAAAAAACATGTACCCATGAATTACCACATAGGTGGCAGTACACTAAACACTGAAAATATGATGAGAGACTTAGTGGCACAGGTGGACAGTGGTCTCACCTTCGATAACCACATCACCACAACAGTCAGAAAATCCTTCTATGTGGCACACCTCATCACTAAGGGCTTTTCATCCAGAAAAAAGGAGGTCATTGTCCCACTATACTCGTCCCTCATTAGACCCATTATGGAGTGCAACGCCCTATTTGGTATATACCTCACGAGACATCTGCAACAGCTGGAAAGTCTGCAAAAATACCTCACTAAAAGAATCACAGGCCTAAAGCAGATGCCCTATGCTGACCATCTAAAAACACTCTAGATATACTCTGTGGCATATCGTCTACTCAGAGGAGATCTCTGCTTAACATACAGGGCCATGTTAAACCCTGAGCTGTTGGACATGCTCCACTTAAAGAATTCCCAATCTCTCAGAGCTGCACACTCCAGGGATGTAAACCTTGTCATCACAATGAACAAAACATGCTGGAGGGATAGGTTCCTGACCCAGAGACTCCCCATACTCTGGAATAGACTGCCCAGACATGTCAAGCAGAGCACCTCCTTGGCCCTCTTCAAAATGAACCTTGACTATTGGATGGGAGATAGGAAATTCACCCCAGGGGTCACGTCAGTCACCTTGCTAGACAGGGATCCGGGGAAGTAAATATCATGGGTAGAAATATCCAGGGAATTGTTATGGCTAGGCTTGTATAGGCCCTAGGGCCGATAGCCTAGTACCAACCTATGAACCTATAAAGATCATGCTGAAAACACTAGGAGTCTACACATGAAAATGCACTCATTGCAAGCATTCCTAACCCTGGAAAATGCTGACATCTTTGCAGTCACATAAACCTGGTTCAAAGCTGCGGAGAGCACCCAGCCTTACCTGGTTACTCATCCTATAATACATTCAGACCCCAAATTGTGGGCAGAAAAGCCAAAGGAGGCAGGGTTTCTATATACATTAAAGGCATACACCTCCAGGCTGGTCAAACAGTATAATGCACAGGAAACACTTCAGGTATAGTTAACCATCGACAAGACCTCTATTCAAATCATAGCTAGCTACTGATCCCCAAATCTGACTCAAGATGCCCAATCCACCTATTTGGACTTGTTTAAATCTATCAAGATTCAGCCCTTTACCCTGATCCTGGATTACTTTAACCTCCCAAACATAGACTGTAAGAATTACTCATGCCAGAACATGAATGCCCAGAGATTCCTTGATTATGTCAATGCAAATGCCTTGGAACATCTAGTTGATACCCCCAGAAGAGGTGATAATATCTTGGACTTGGTATTAACCAACATGAGTAACCACTGTAGCATCACTATAGTATCATCCTCCCTGGTAAGATCCGACCATAAAGCAGTCATTTTCAAAGTCACCATCTCCACTAACCCACCTTTAGCTAGGATCAGACAAAAAAATTCTCCAAAGCTGATTACAGCCTCCTGAGGGATGGTACAAACAGCTTCACAGCCCCCTCTCCCTCTGTAGGAACTGGCACCAATATGCAAACCTACACCAAAGTACTATATGAGCATTTATATGGATGAATGGGATCAGGAATACCCAGCAGGATTAAATCATCCTCTGCAAGGAAGACTAAACCTCTGGTGGACATCTACAATAAATAAAATCTATAACAAAAGGAAAACAATTGCTGTTTAAGACCAAGAAGGAGCAGGTGACCAATTGGAAGCAATGTCTCCTTAGCCTGAACAAGCAAATAAGAGCACTAGTGAAATCCTCCAAAGCAAACTTCGAGTCCAAATTGGCCACATCTACTAGAGTCAATCATAAGGCCTTCTTCACATATATCCACAACCTCAAAAGAAGCACCCAGATCTGTTCAGAACTGGTGGTCAAGGACATCACATATGCAAATGCCATAGATATAGCAAACTTGCTGGCTGACAGATTCAGTGAAAATATTACCCCTCTTTCCCCCATCAGTAAATCAGGACATCCCAAGTACCTTCCCCCTTCTCCTTATATCTAGGGAGCACCTGTTCTCTCAAAGGAAAAAAATGCAGCCTCCATGGGACCCCATAACATCCCAGGCTGTATCCTACATGAACTCAGACAAGAACTTGCAGCACCACTAGGAACCCTGTTCAGCCAAAGCCTGAGTACTGGCTTTGTCCCATCTGAATGAAGGACAGCCACTGTCATCCTATTACACAAAGATAGAGCATCCACTGATCCGGGAATTTATAGACACATCAGCCTAACTAGCCTGATCTGCAAGACCATGGAACGGATTATCATGGACCTCATTAACAAGGACATTGGCAACCTGCAAATACTTGATCCTACACAGTTTGGCTTTGTCAAGGAGAAGTCATGTCTGCTAAATTTAGTCAACTTCTTTGGGACAGTCAACAAAGCCATGGATGAGGGGAAGATGCTGCACACCACCAACCTTGACGTGGCTAAAGCCTTTGACACTATTCCCCACTCGGGCATAATAGATAAATTCTCTCAACTAGGCATCAATCCATATGTTACCAGATGCATAGCCAACTGGCTCACTGAAAGAGAACCCACCTAGTCAAAATAGGGGAAGACACCTCAAGCAGTAGACCCGTAACAAGTGACGTACCCCCAGTTCGACCTTGAGGCCTCTGTTATTTGGGATATACTTTTCTGAAGTGCAGGCCAAAACCAGTGGGCTATGGCTGACCAAGTTTGCAGATGACTGCAAGCTGGGTCCTGTCATCAATTCCCCTAGTGATGTGGACATCCTCCAACAGGGTCTCATTCAGACAAATGACTGGTGCCAGAAACATGTCTTCAAGCCGAATACCAAAAAATGCATCATCAGCCCCTTTGGGGTGAGTGACGTCCCCACAAGTTATCACATTAATAGCAACATCCTAAACACACAATCAGTCATGAGGGATTTGGGCACCCAGAATGATAGCAACTTGATCTTTGACCACCATGTTGCTACCATTGTACGGAAAGCCTTCTACCCATCTCATAAGTAAGGGTATCTCATCCAGGAACAAGGGGGTCATAACATCCCTGTATTCTTCCCTTAAAAGGCCCATTACTGAGTACAATGCCCCTTTCGGCAGGTACCTCACAAAGCACATGCAGCAGCTGGAGAGCCCGCAGAGGTTTCTCACCAGGAAAATCCAGGGCCTCAAACATCTACCATACACAGGCTAAAAGCCCTATCTATCTACTCAGTTTCATACAGACTCCTCAGAGGTGACCTCTGTCTGGCATACAAGGCGATCACTGACCCCACCTTGATGGGAATACTTCATATCTGCAAGTCAAGCTCCACTCAAGTAACCCACTCATGCAGCCTCAACATAGTCTGTGACATCAGCAAGACTTGTTGCCGAGACAGATTTGTGTCTCAGAGACTCTCCCATCTATGGAATAGACTCCCTCTCCACATCAAGCAGAGTACCTTTTTACCCCCTTTTAAGTGCAACATGGATAACAGGATGGTTAACAGAAAATATACCCCTGGGATTCCACCTGTGTCCCTGCCATCAGGTGCTGATTTGTCTAAACATGAACTAAACACTTGGCTAGGCTTAAAAGGACCTCAGGGTCAGCCTAGTAACCTCTTATGATCCTGTGAAGTAAGCTAGAAAAAGATGCATATAAAGCCAAGTTTGGTTAACTCCAATAAGAAATCAAGGAGTTTCAAGGAAGTCAAGTTGTGCGAAGAGAGATCTGGAGGTACAGAGCATTTGCTCTATAGAAAATATATTTTACCAAGAATTGTGTACCAGTAGAAGATCTGCAGTCTAATTGCTTGGAATGAATCAGAAACAGAGATGTTATGGTGACTTTATTTTTATTCACTTCCAGAGTTATTAAATATAAATATTAAATACTTTCTATTTAGACCACATTATACTGCTCACTTTTGGTGAAATTGGCCTTTTTTCCTTATGTTCTGAAAAATTACGTTCTTTTTTTAACTGAGATTTGCATGTCAGCAGCTTAATCTTCCACAGTGGTGAAGAATAATAGCATAAAAATTCAGCATATTTTTTTTTCATGAAGTTCTGGCTTAACTTATCCCTGCCAAGAAACTGGGATTCCCCAAAACAAATATTTTTTACTATTGTGTATAATAATGAAACAACTCTCCTTACAGTATTAAGTGCTATGTTGGAGCACATTGCAGACACTACAAACTGAACATACCTGTTTCCAATATCTGTTTAGAAAGTCATATTGTCATCAGAGAGAGAGAGAGAGAGAGAGAGAGAGAGAGTGCTCTTATTTGCTTGTTCAGGCTAAGGAGACATTGCTTCCAATTGGGCACCTGCTCCTTCTTGGTCTTAAACAGCAATTGTAGACTGTAATTGGAAAGTTTTTTTTAACCTGATTTAGGGTCAGTTATGTAATTAGTGAATGATTGGTCTTGTTATATAAGTTTGAATATTTTTGAATTGCTTCATTCTCCTTTGAAGGCTTCATGCCGAGGTGCAGGAGGTTTTATTAAACTTTTTCTACTTGGATCCTGGTTGTTCATTGTTATTCTTCGGCTTACCTGACATTAGTCTTTGTGCTGTTTCCCTGAGGAAGCATACCTACTTTATATGACTTTTGTGAGAGAAACCTGACCAGTCTTACATCACTGATGACACAGCAACTGTGGAGCAACTCCTAAAGATGACTATAGCCACTGCCCAGGGAATGGTAGTAGTCACTGAGTCCACTGCAACACCATGTGTCAAGCCTCTAATTGGGAGGAAGACTCAGAGGCTTACGTCATAACATTACATCATAACATTTGGTGCATTTGATGCATAAAATAAATCTTCAAAGACAAAAAACATCCTACTACACTAAGCTCCAGTCCAACCATCCCCAAATCCCTAGGCTTTTTTGGAACTCCATAAACTCACTCCTCTACCCAGGCTCCAAAAATAACCCCTCTCTAGACCCAAGTAAATCTGACCTCGAATTAGCCTCACTATTCAACTCTTTTTTTATAGAGTCAATATCCAAACTAATGAAAACTTTTCCCAACAGTGACCCATCTCTCCTACATTCCACCTCATCTAAGTCCCCAAATACTTTCCCCTCTATGTTTGAGCTTAAACCCGTCTCTACTAACTATATAAAAAGACTTCTATCCAAACTAAAACCCTGCTCCAATGCACCTGACAACATCCTCTCTTCCTTTCAAAAGTTTGCTGCTGATGGTATAGCTCTCCCAGTTAGTATCCTAATTAATAGCTCCATAAAGGAATCCTATGTCCCTAAACTCTGGCATTCCGCCTTTATTCTTCCTCTCCACAAAGAAGGCAAAAACACTAACATTTCACCCTATAGCTCTTAATCTCCAATCTCCAAAATCCTAGAAAACTGCATCCACCTCCAACTTATGCCTTTTTTGACTAAAAACCTACTTCTTACCCCTACCCAACATGGCTTCTGACCAGGACATAGCACCATAACAGCTCTACTCTCATTCTCAGAAACTGTCAATCAAGCTCGAGATTCTGGGAACTTAGTATCCACAGTGCTCCTAGATCTCTTTAAAGCATTTGATACTGTTTCCCATAAGCACCTTCTAAGTCACCTCTCAAACCTAAATCTCTCCCAAAACACTTTTTCCTGGTTCTCAATCTACCTGTCAGATATATATCAGGCTGTGAAATGGAAAAAAGGCACCTCACCTTTCTTACCCACCCCTACCGGAGTACCACAGGGACCAATGCTGTTTAATATCTTTATCAATAACTTTCACTCTGCTATTCCTAGTCTATGCAGATCACTCTACACTTGACTGCTCTGCCTCTAACCTCCCTGAACTCCTATCTAAAGCTCAGACTTCCTTCTCAACTACTGAGATCTGGATGCACCAAAATCACTTTTCTCTCAATGCTAACAAATCTAAAATACTACAAACCACACCCTCAAAATTCTTTCCAAGTCCATAGCCAAAGCAACTCTCCAATTGAAGTTCTTCCCTTTTCCAAACTATTTGGTGTAACTATAGACGAACACCTCAAGTTTGACATCCATATTCAGCAAAATATAAAGAAAACACACCAAACACTAGGTATGCTATACAGGAACAACCACTTCCTCTCTACTTCTACCAGGCATACTCTGGCCTCCTCTTACATCTTTCCCTCCCTTCTGTATGGCACCCTGCTACTAACTAACCTGTCCTCTTCCATCACTTCCAAACTTGAAAGCTGTTATAACAAAATTTCTAAATTTGTCAGCAAAGCCAAACATTCCACTCATCACTGTGTTACCCTCCAGTCCCTCAACTGGTTAGAATTCACAAATTACCTGGACTTCCTCCATCTCACTACAGCACATAGACTAATATTTAATCCATCCAAATGCCCCACTCTAACTAACATCTTTCCCCCATACACCCCAAAAAGAACTCGCAGATCTGAACACCAAAACTTGATTACTATCCACAAACCTAAACATCCTGCTAGACAACTTCTCCTCTCCTCCTTAGGTAAGAAATGGAACTCTCTTCCCTTCCACACTAAGGACAATGTCAAACACAAACAACTTCAAATCTCAGCTTTACACCTACCTCTCCTCCAAATGGAAATGTAACTGCATTCTCCCTACCTAGAACTCTTTAACAAAAGCCCCTGGGAGGGTATCCTCCTGAGTTCCTAAGCACCTTATAGCTGACTATAACCTTCTACAGTTAATTCCCACACAATCTCTCACACTCTGTAAATATTGCAAATAGCTTTTGACTTTAACTGTGTGAATTCCTTAAAATGTATCTGCACAATATTTTTCCACTATGGGTAATATTACTCGTGCTTTTTATTATTTGATGTGTATTTGTACTTGTACTTTTATTTTTATTGGACTGCTATCTTTACTGTAATCTGTTTCATGGAGCTTTTCTCCACTGGCTTCCACTGAAAATGAGCTCTCTGGGCCCAGTGGACTTCCCCGGTAATCATACTGGAAATAAATAAATAATTTGAACCAATCACTAGCCAGACTGGATGAGACTGAGTTGCCTGGACTCTGATAATTTCAACACAGTTAATAGAGTATCCCCTCCATGCTTTCATGTTCATGAAAGAAGCAGACTACAAAGACTATGATAAAGTCACAAACTGTCTGCTTGCTCATGCAGGAATCACGGCAGAGAACCAGATTAGCAAACACTATATGTGGACTTTTTCTTAAAACCGAAAGGTAAGGTCTCATTTATGCAAACTGAGACACACACCATGTTTAGAGGCAGACCCAAAGGGTCATAATGATAACTAAACAATAACAGAGAAAAAACACGCAATGCTGAAAAAAATTGTAAACATTGAATAACACGTGCAGTGTGAAAAGATTTCTGCTTCAATTGTCTCAAATGCATTCTCTTACAATACACCTGACAAATGACTTAAGTTTGATGTACTAGTGAACGGGAGGAAACTGCAGTGGCTGTTGAATTCTGGTATTATGGTCAGACTTGTGAGAAGACAATATGTTTGTAGGTCGAAGACTTTAACAAAAATGACTGTGAAAGTAATGTATATCCATGGACATTAATGATACATCATTGCCCTAGCAGAGATTCAAAATTAGTTAAGGAAAGTGCTAAAACCCAGAGCAATGGAATGATACAGCACAATTTCTTAGTTGGCTGGTGTGGGATTAGAACCCACAACCAGTGACTACAGTAATACTGAAGATTTTATCTGAAATAATAAATTATCAGCGCACTGTCTCCTTTTACACTTTTTTGATTCATGTTGTTTCAAATCTTGCATTTACACATATAGATAGCTCTGTAAAACTTCTGTTAACTTACACGTTTACCCTACTCAGTTATTGACTGAAATCTACAGCGTGTTTCTGACAATGAACAGACCACAACATTTACTCTTAATATGGTATTCTGCAACATTAACTAATGGCTGAAAGCTATGCTACACAGTACTGCATGCTTACTTGCTTTAACAGCTCGGATATGCACTGACATGTTAATAAAAGTCTATGATGTCTCAGGTATTTCATACATGACTGTTAAGACTACCATATCTGTATTTCTTTTATTTTATTATTAAGTTATGCATTCATTTATTACTTTATTGATTTTCTTACATACCACGCAGTTGCCTCATCCTGGCCAAATGCCTTGCATGGGACTGCATGTTGCAAGCCCTCACTTTTGCAGCTGTAGTAAGAATGGGAAACCATTATGCATTAACAGTTTTCCACAGATTCAGCTTGTATATTTATAAATTACTAGAAGTAATCCAAAGTACCCCTCTTCCATCGATAAAGGTCATCATAATGGTGATGACACTGCTCACCAGTGCGGGGGAATACCAGTTGCACTGGTCATGTCCCTGGTTAAACTGTCCCAGGCCTCAGACTTGCATTATGATCCCTGATAGTTGTCCTGCAGTAGCCACGTTCCATGGTGCTGTACCAGGAGGCCAATAAAAATACTAGACCCCTGATCACCACAATGCTGTGCCTGAAAGTGCACTCCTTCCCCCACAACAGCCATATCCACACTCAAGATCAGGTTCCAAGGAATACTGTTCAATTCCTGCCTATTGCTCTTTAAATAGGATGTATTCCCACCATTGTGTGTCATACTGACACTTTCAAAAATGTGCACTTTACTTATCATTGGGAAAAGTTGCACAACCCATATTTAAGCGAAGCTTAGCAACATGCAAACATGAAAAGACTATTAACCATGTTTAAGTGCTGCTTAGCATTGCACACCTTTTCTAAATAGAACAATAACTGAATTTAAATTGAACCGATCTTTCAGTGACCTGACACAGTTTCACAGCAGTATATATAAAGGGTATCACTGCCCAGGACTCAAACCCAGGATCTACTTCACTGAAATTCTTCATTCAACCTATCTTGCCACTGAAGTAGGGAAGAAAACTCATATATTTTCAGATATACTGTGACAGTGCCACTTTAGATGTAGTACAGCTTTGCTGCATGGGTTTGGACGATGCTAAAAAATGCACAGCTAAACAATTGAAAGCATCCGGTTTCTATTTCTAGATGTCTGGTGCATGTCTGATGTATGGGTGCGCAGAGCTAAGCATAGTTAAATAATGCAGCACATTGCATAAACAAGCACATAAAAGTAAAACAAATGAAAATAAATCCAAATTAGTGAAATAAATTGTCTTGTACCCCTTTCGGTCATCTGGTCAAGTTAATGGGATGACAGGTATGTGGGTGTGCTGTCGGTATTAAACGCGTTCAATATCCATGTTGTTCTGACCTCCCTTAGATAAGCTGCGTCATTAATATGCATGGCTCACTGTTGAGGAAAGATCATGACTGTGTACACAGATGCATTCCATGTAGGCTTTATATGGAGCCTACACGGGCTTTATTGAATTGTGGGAAAGATCTTTTATCTCAAGTCTATGCACTTCAGTGTGAGTACATTCACTTGCTTTTTTGATATAAGTATCATTGACTGAATTACTGAATTGTAGATCAAACAGTAGTTGCATAATTGTGTACATACATATATATCTATATATATATATATATATATATATATATATATATACTCTATCTCTCTCTCTCTCTATATATATATATATATAAATATATATGTATATATAAATATATATGTATATATATTACATGTCGAGTACTCACATACTTGAAAAACATTGTCGAAACATATGATAAGCGACAGAGAAAAAGAAAAAAGAAAAAAATGTCAACAATTCGAAATCAAATTGTCAACATTTCTCAAACATGCCACCACATCTGGTGTTATACAACACACATTTTGCAGGAAGGCAAGCCCCATGCACCCCTCACACCTCCTGCTACTTATATATACAAATTCTGAGATCACACTACAGTGAGAGGAAAGGGTACATTTCCCGATCCCCACTCTAGTGCAATCTCCATTCAATATGTCAAATTCACAACAGCGAATGTACAGCAACATTCTCTGTTGTGCATTTGGCATGTTTTTTTTTCACACATACAAACATGTGCAAACTTACTTTTGGATATCAATTGTCACACACTTTAGCCATGACATTCTGATGGTACACCATATATATATATGGGTCTACTTTAAAAGACTGAACTATCCATTCCCCGACACAAAAATCACCGACGCCAGATAACTGACAACACACGAAACCGACAACGTAAAACACCGAACACCATAACACCGACACACCGAACATAAACAACACACCACACTACATAACATATCCACTAGCCCTAACCCAAACCCTAACCCTAAGGTCCGACACTATCGCACACTTCACCTACCTGCACCCTAACCCTAACTCACTTAACCCACCCCTAACCCCAAGGTCCGACACTATCGCACACTTCACCTACCTGCACCCTAACCCTAACTCACTTAACCCACCCCTAACCCTAAGGTCCGACACTATTGCACACTTCACCTACCTGCACCCTAACCCTAACTCACTTAACCCACCCCTAACCCCAAGGTCCGACACTATCGCACACTTCACCTACCTGCACCCTAACCCTAACTCACTTAACCCGTCCCTAAACTACAGTCCCTCACTATCACACACTTACCTTACACGAACCCTAACTCCGACACTAACACACACTCACCTTTCCCACAGCCTAACCCGAAATCCCACAATATCGCACACTTACCTCACCGCTCCTAACGCCGTCACTGTCGCACACTTACCGAGTCGCGATTGCACATTACCCTTGTCGGTCTTCCCGCTGTCGGCAAATCACCCTGTCGGTAAACTTACCTGTCGGTCGTTTCGTCTTCGTTTTCCGCGTGTCGGGGAATCGACAGTTCGGTCATTTAAAGTAGACCCATATATATATATATATATATATATATATATATATATATATATATATGTATATAGACATATAAATACATATATCTATATATATATCTATCTATCTATATATATATATATATATATATATATATATATATATATATATATATATATATATATATAAATGTGTGCGTGTGTGTGTGGTGTGTGTGCGTATGTATATATGGGGTCTACATTTCTTTATCGAAATTACATAATCTCAAAAAAGAAAAGTACGATCCCACTTCTGCGAAACGAAAGTGCACTTTTGCAAAATCCAATTCACCGAATTGGCAAAATAAAAAAAAAAATAGATTTTAAATACAGTTTTGCAGAGGGGCAAGCCCCACTGCAAGCACCTCCCTACACCCGCTACTTAAATATACTAACTCCGAGATTGCTCTACAATGGGGATTAGGAAGTATCCTTTTCTGTGTTAAAAATCTTTCTTTTTTTATTTTGCCGATTTGGTGAATTGGCTTTTGTGAAAGTGCACTTTTGTTGAAGTACACTTTCACAGAAGTGGGCTCGACCTTCTGTTTGTCGACAAACTGTGTTTTTGACAAACTGAAGTAGACCTCTATATATGTAATTTGCAGATCACTATCTGTGATAAACCTCGACTACCCCTGTCAATGAGGGACATGGGTGCCACCCCAGGGTGAATTTGCAGTCTCCCATCCATTTGCCCAGGTTGTACTTGAAAAGGGTCAGAGAGGAACTCTGCTTCATGTGAATTGAAAGTTTATTCCAGAGTAGTGGCAATTTCTGGGAGATATGTCTGTCTCTCTAGAATGTCCTGTTAATGTCGCAGGCCTAGGTTAAGATCCCTAGAGCAAGTGTCTGTTGTGCCATTTGACTTGCAGATGTGCAGCATTTCCATCAGGCAGGGTCAGAGACTGCCTTGTAGGCCAGGCACAAGTTGTCTCTCAGCAGCCTATATGATAGACTACAGTGAGAGAGCTTTCTGTCTATCCACATACGTCATAGTTTGGAGGCCCTCTATTTTCTTGGTGAAAAACATCTGTGGTCTCTCCAGCTGCTGCATGTGTCTGATGAGGTACATGCAGAAGGGAGCATTATACTCTATTAATGGTCTGATGAAGGTCGATTTCAGTGGAGATTTAACATCTTTAGACCAGATGCCCATCCCTTATTTATGAGATGTGCAACGTAGAATGCTTTCCTTACCCCTGTGGAAGTTTGGTGGTCAAAGGTCAGATTGCCATCTACCTGTGCTCCCAGATTTTTCACTACTGAATTTGAATTAAGGGGGATGCTGTCAATATTGCAATCAGCAGGGAATTCCACTTTCCAAAGGGGAGAATAATGCATTTTTTGCACTGAGTTTCAGGCCATGACTCTGGCACCAATTATTTGTTTGTGTAAGACCCTTTTGTAAGATGTTGACATCATTTGTAGATTCTATGACCACTCCCAGTTTGAAGTCATCAGCAAATTTTGTCAGCCACAGACCTTTAGTTTTTGCTTGTACTTTCAGAGAAATAGATTCCAAACAGTAGAGGTCCCAGGACTGATCCCTATGGAACACCATTGGTTACAGGTCTGCTGTTGGAGGTGGATTCCCCTATTTTGCCAATATGGACAATATCAGTGAGCCAGTTAGCAATCCATCTAACAATGTAAGCTTGATATCTAGCTGTGTGGGTTTGTCAGTGATCCCTGAGTGACGGATAGAGTTTGCTAAGTCTAGGTAGGCTGTATGTACAGATGCCCCGTCTTCCAGGGCCTTGGTGACTGTCTCAAAGAAGTCCACCGGGTTTAACAGGAATGATCTTCCTTTGACAAAGCCAAACTGAATAGGGTCAAGTGTTTGGAGATTACCTGTATCTTTGTTGATAAGATCCATGATGATTTGTTTCATGGCCTTGCAGATAAGGTTAGTCAGGCTAATAGGTCTATAGTTCCCAGGGTCAGTGGAAGCACCACCTTTGTGCAAGGGAATAATGGTGGCCATCTTCCATTCAACTGGGATGAAGCTGGTGCTTAGACTACGATTAAAAAGAGTACCCAATGGTGTTGCTAATTCTTGTTGGAGTCCATGTAGGATGCACCCTGCGATGTTATCATGTCCCATACATGCCGTATTTTTGGCCTTAGAGAGGGCGTTTATGACCTTCTCTTTAGAGATACAAGGTAGGGGACAGGTAATAGGGATGTCATGAGGTACATGTAGAGGGGACAGGGGAGTGAAGGTTTAAAAAAAACTGTCAGCCAACAGGTTAACTATGTTCAGTATATACAAAAAAAGAGAGCAGTACATTAAAGAAAAGTAGAAACCTTAAAAACATTCTTAAATCAATTAGACCAATTCCTACTAGAAACCCAGGGATGCTGAGGTGCGAAGCATGTATTGAAACGGGATGTAGATTTAGTGTGAGAAACAAGACCTATTGGTTACACCAAGGTGTAACTCTAAATCTATAATCTGTTTAGCATCATACCAATTGTGTCCAGCATTTTATGTCAGCAAAACCGACCGTAAGTTTAAAGAGAGGGTTTACGAACATATTTACAATACAGGAAAGAAAAAACTTGACAATGCACTAGCCGAATATTGCAGTGACTTTCCAGATCACAAATTCAAGTTAAAAGTAATTGACCAATGTATATATATATGGTATGTGACAACTTATTGAATAGTATACTAAAAGCGATATACTGAATGTATGTATTTAAATCTCAAAATGTTAAAACTTTAAAATATTAAACTCAAATTACCTACCAAAACCTTACATGTAGTATGCAGATACACTGTGCTGGTACGCAGCTAGTGAATAAACAATATCACTGCCCTATTAGTGAAACTTTGAAATAACAGGGGTGGAGGGGACATGAGGTAGAGGAGGCAAATACAATGTTCTACACAAGTAGTGAGGCAAATATTTTGATTTCAGCATTTTAACATTTTATAATTCTGACACTTCAACACTGTAGATTCAGTATTTTGACTTTAATTTTTTGTTTGTTTGTTTTTTTTTCAGTGTATATTGCTGCTGTTCACAAGGGCACTATCAGAATGTAGATAGGTCAAAATGTAGACAATTCAGAATGTAGAGGGGGTAAGTGGGTTGTTATTAGGGCTGGGAGTGCCTTTGAATGAATGTTAAGGCTTAGGTAAGTGATAGATTTAGTGTTGTGCATATTTGCTGGTGCATGTGTTTATGGCTGAGCCTGTCTTATGTAGTAGTGGTAATACAGAAAGGATTTTTCCTAAGGTTAGTTGCAGAGTTATGTTTTGAGGTGGGACAAGGTTGGGGATGGGAAGCTTGTATTGTATTGTATTTCAGTATTCAGTAGTGTGTATTTTTGGAATATTGTGCTTTTTGTCAGGATTTTGGTCTCAGAATTTTCTCAGTAAAGTATCATGAGGATTTTTTAATGCTTTCTCTCTATTTCTGTGTGTCTCTCTCAGGTGTACAAACACACACACACACACATACACACACACACACACACACACACACACACACACACACACACACACACACACACACACACACACAAACACACACACACTGATATACATACCGTTATACAGATGTGCTAGGAACAGCTTAACATCTGTATCTGTTTCTGTGACATATCCACACACCAGAGACAGCAGCTGGGTACATATAATTATCTCTGTGTCACTCTGTAGGTCATGGAAGCTGCCTGATGGAACTCTTGTATGGGAGGTTAAGTTCCATACATATGTTTGCATATGGCAAGTACTTTGGAGCAATATCGGGTTAATCTGTGGTTGACATAAAGCCAAAAAGCCCAATAAAGTGTAACTGTTTACAGTGGAAATGCTTTCAAAATAAAAAAATATTGTCCCACTGCTGTGTTCCTTCCAGTGTTCTGCAGTGGTATAATGGGACATTCATGACATTGGCATTACCACCTTAAGTGTGGGGAGAAGGGAGCTCAGTCACCTTCATGGAAAGCCCCAGTGTGGTGAAAGCAGTGAACATATTGTTCAGCCAACATCTTACTGCCCTCATTACCCTGCCTGTGTAGCTAGGGGTACATGCATACTGCTCTGCTCATCTATGCCCTCAGTAATCATGATGGTATATGTTGCTACTACTGTAATAATATGTGCTTTGTATGGTTTTAATGAATCATGGGACAACAATCATTGCTAGTAATGTTGGTATCTGCTATATTGTGATATACAGAGACTTCATTTATTTATTTTTTTTGTTTGTTTGTTTAACAAAGTTGGTGGGTTGGTTCACAAACCCCTTCCAGCTATGACCAACAAAGCATGAGATAATGCATGTCATTGAGTAACTTCACTACCTTATAGTTTAATCAGTGGGTCATATCTATTTATGCATAAACTGCATGGAATGGATGCAAATATGTTTTTTCAAGTTTGATATTTTTAGAGAGTTGAATAAGTGTTATCTGTCTATAGTATCAAATATTACAAATAGTCTGTTGAACTGTAGGCTAGTCAGAACAGATGCATGACCAGATTCCAAAACAAATTTATGCACAGATCAGATCATCAAAGGAAGACTTTGACAAACCAAGGGCAAATCCAGTTTCAAAAACAACTGAAACTGAGGAGAATATTATAATGATCACAGTTAGGATAATTGTGGAATCTATGCACTTGCATCTGAGTCCAAAATATGTGTGCACCCAGCAGCTATGAACTGCTACAAAGTTGTACATCAATGCTTTACAGCAAGTATTTGGCAGGGGCCACTTACGCTTGATTTTTATGATTAAATATATTTATTTATTATATTAATATTTATTTATTATAGCTATATTATTATTTAACACCCTCAAATGTAATATTACACAAATAACTTAGCTATTATTCACTCTGTGGTGTGTTTTGTATTACTTTAAATAGGGTAGTTAATTTAACCCAGGGGAGGGTATTCTTTTCATATATGAGTGTTGATAAATGTCTCTGCTCTTTCTTGCATGCGTTGGGAGTAGTATTGTATTTGTAAATTATATTTATTCCTCTACTTGTATGTATTGTTTCACAACATATGCTGACAACTGACTTTAGAAGGCTTGGGTTTTACTGAATATATTGGAGAACAGTCTGCAAATGTGTTCTATCCACAATCAGCCAAACATGGCAGTGAGCAAAGCATTTGTTAAGCCAGTCCTTTAATCAAGAAATAATTGATAGATACAGATTAGAAAGAGAGCTGTTGCAGGCTTTGTGTGGGATGTGTATACCTCTTGTCTTGACACAGTCTGCAGGGTAACCAAGTCCCACGTGGGAGTGACAGGCTACCACGGAATACTTCTACTCCACTGACAACTTTCTCTCGTGACCTATGTGTCACTGATTGCATCCACATTGATATCAAAACCCTTCTGAAGATGATGTAAACATTGCTTTAACAGAAATGGGTGACCACTGCTTAATTGCAAGTTAATGTGCTCAGCAGATGGCTTCATTATTAGCCTGATGGCATCATACATGGATAGTGCACTTGATGGAACTATTTGGAGATAGATTGCCCTATGGCCAGTATTTCAAGAGGATGAGATCTGTGAGGTGCTACTACTTGGTAAGTATATCTGAGTATGAGTAATGTATTCTGTTTCATGATATAGTTGTATAAAGTAGCACTTCCAATATTTTTCTCACTTATACCAACAGTTCAGTTTAGTTAACCACTGGAGCACTGGTTCATGACATCATTCATAGCCCCTTCCATGCATGCTGAGAACGCATTCAGTAGAACAAACTATGACAAGAAACACCACTGAGTGACCGTTTGGCATGTAGAAATCATGGTTCAAATGTTAAGACACATCCAGGGATGCAATGCAATAATCACCAAAGAAGACTTCACAAACGGTCATCATATGTGCCATATTTCACAACACAATTGCATCCAAGCATGATAGTCTTCCAGGCCTACATGTGGGTGGTGATCTGCAACAAGAACTACAGATATCTGAAGTGGACTATCTGAGTCTTCATAAGAAGATCATTAGAACATAAGAGATAGAACATCCAGACATGGCCAAAGAAGGCTGTGGCCAGATATGCTAGTTCAGGCAACATGGCAACATCTGACTCAGAACTTTGGAGTCATGACATGACAGGTATACACATGTTTGCAGCTAAACAAGTCATGTGTACCCATTGGTATCAGTATATCAGCATAATATGTGACAGCCACAGTAATCCCATTTGACACTTGTCCATGGGGAGCACCATGCTTCTGACAGAAGTATGTAAATTGCCTCTTGCTGCATAATACCCATAACATCATCGCCACATGGGACAACCACAGTAATTCATCTTAGACTTGACCATGGGGAACATCATACATCTTTTATCAGTATCTAAGCTGTTTCTTGTTGCAGAGGACACATAACAATAGTAATGGCTGATACCATATGAGCGCATGTATGGTTCAGTATGTAGGAGGTTGGCAGTTGGTGTTTGGATAGGGGTGAGTAGCACATGATAAAATTTGCTTATTTATTTATTTGTCTTTGTTTACTAGGAAAGTCTGCCTGGGTAATATCCATTTTCAGTGGAGGCCCAGGGAGAAAAGCTCCATTTGAAATGAAGTAATGTAAAATAAAATATGTAAAATGTACATTAGGGTGCAGAAACTGAAATTACAAATACGTAACTCACATGGCATATCAATAGCATGGTATTTTTGACTTGATAATAAACACAGAAAAGATCCAAATAGGAGCAAAACCAACGCCAAAAGAACCAAACCTTGCTGAAACACAGGACAAATTTATTACAGTAAAGCGCTTTTCGTCTGTGTGGTACACAGACTTCTTCAGACTTTTTTGCTCCTATTTGGATCTTTTCTGTGTTTATTTCCTGTTTTTTGTGGTTCGTATTTATTTTTGACTTGATGCCATAAAGCATGGTGCACACTGTGACAAGGAAAATTAAGAAACATGCAGATGTCAAGCTACATGTGTGCCATGCATGGTACAGCTATGACAAGAGACACATACATCATCCCAGACAGGATTTTCATGGCCTGTAATACGAGTATACCTGATTGAACTAACGTATATGAACAGCACATGAAAGTGCACACATAGATGTAAGCAGCAGTGTAGCAAACAAGCCAAAGTTGAATTATGTGGAAAAACATACAGTCTAGGACATTTAGGATAATATACATTTCTGGATTTGTATAGAAACACATGGATCCTGTATGCATGTGATGTCACAGGTAAAGTGAAAATGCAGTGCAGAAGTATGTGATGTTAGGTTGTGAAATATGTGTGTTAAGGTTTTGTGCAGTATATTCATTAGCAGTCTCTACATAATAAAGTACTATGAGGAACATACATACTTTTCCAACCTGGAATCTCAAGCTACAGGGAAAGGTGTGCCAATGATGATTTATATCACAGCCAACAACATTTGTGTGCATGTAGGAACATGCATGAGTATCACAGGTGTAAATATGCACTTAACATGAAAGCAGCAAAACAATACACTGTCATGTGACTTATATTCACATGAACGCCTGTAACAAGGTGTTAACATGTGAATAGATGTATATGATCTTTAGAATGCCTTGCAGGACATTCATTTAAATCATACAAAAATAGAATTCTTGTAGCATCAGATATGTCAAAGACCACCAACATGTTCAGTGTGTTGCAGTGAGTACAGCAGTTATCATTAGCACAGGGTAAGGGTGGTACAGCAAAACACACACTGGGTAACGACTAAGGTAATACTAATGTAGATGAGAGTGAAAACTGATGGCTCATGCTGCAGTACTGCCTGCCCCTGACATGTGAGGTGACGTCAGCTCTACAGTGTGAAAACTGATGGCTCATGCTACAGAACTGGCTGTCCCTGACATGTGAGGTAACGTCAGCTCTACAGTGTGAAAACTGATGGCTCATGCTGCAGTACTGGCTGCCCCTGACATGTGAGGTAACGTCAGCTCTACAGTGTGAAAACTGATGGCTCATGCTATAGAACTGGCTGCCCCTGACATGTGAGGTAATGTCAGCTCTACAGTGTGAAAACTGATGGCTCATGCTGCAGTACTGGCTGCCCCTGACATGTGAGGTAACATCAGCTCTACAGTGTGAAAACTGATGGCTCATGCTACAGAACTGGCTGTCCCTGACATGTGAGGTAACGTCAGCTCTACAGTGGGATAACTGATGGCTCATGCTGCAGTACTGGCTGCCCCTGACATGTGAGGTAACATCAGTTCTACAGTGTGAAAACTGATGGCTCATGCTACAGTACTGGCTGCCCCTGACATGTGAGGTAACGTCAGCTCTACAGTGTGAAAACTGATGGCTCATGCTACAGAACTGGCTGTCCCTGACATGTGAGGTAACGTCAGCTCTACAGTGGGATAACTGATGGCTCATGCTGCAGTACTGGCTGCCCCTGACATGTGAGGTAACGTCAGCTCTACAGTGTGAAAACTGATGGCTCATGCTGCAGAACTGGCTGTCCCTGACATGTGAGGTAACGTCAGCTCTACAGTGGGATAACTGATGGCTCATGCTGCAGTACTGGCTGCCCCTGACATGTGAGGTAACGTCAGCTCTACAGTGTGAAAACTGATGGCTCATGCTACAGAACTGGCTGTCCCTGACATGTGAGGTAACGTCAGCTCTACAGTGGGATAACTGATGGCTCATGCTGCAGTACTGGCTGCCCCTGACATGTGAGGTAACGTCAGCTCTACAGTGTGAAAACTGATGGCTCATGCTGCAGAACTGGCTGTCCCTGACATGTGAGGTAACGTCAGCTCTACAGTGGGATAACTGATGGCTCATGCTGCAGTACTGGCTGCCCCTGACATGTGAGGTAACATCAGCTCTACAGTGTGATAACTGATGGCTCATGCTACAGAACTGGCTGTCCCTGACATGTGAGGTAATGTCAGCTCTACAGTGTGAAAACTGATGGCTCATGCTGCAGAACTGGCTGCCCCTGACATGTGAGGCAATGTCAGCTCTACAGTGTGAAAATGGATGGCTTGTGCTACACAACTGGCTGCCCCTGACATGTAAGGTAACATCAGCTCTATGGCAGTGCCAAGTGGTGCATGGGACACAATAGGCGTCTGTGCAGTGTCATATGGCATATGATAGGACATGACATCTGTTTGTGCCCATTACAGCACAGGCATTAAAGATTCACAATGACCATAGAAGGGGTGTTCAAAGAGGCGATATCCCTGTTCCATATGGTGGAATAATGATGATACAGGTCAGGGCACATATGATCTGGGTGATATTACAGCACTGGTCATGCATAACTGAGACAAACTGCTCTATAGGGCATGCACCAGATGCTAAGCTATCTCACATGGCAGGCAGGGCTGTCATGATCCTACCAGCTGTAAGATTTTAGAGAAGTAAATGTCTCTGCATTGAATCTAGTTAGGCTGCACATTTAGTTGCAGTGGTGCTGCCTAGGGAGGCAGCTAGGGATTCTACTGGCAAACATGGGTATATAGCCACTTAGCATATCAGATGGTTAGGTACCTGTGGTGACGATATTAAAGGTCTTGATGATAGTATCCAGTTTAACAATGATGGTCTGTTAGTGAGATTATTATTTCTGTTTGGAGATTAGGGTTTCATATGGTATATGGATGGATTCCCAGGATAACATGCCCTTAGTGATGGGGATGCTATTTCATGGATGTACATATATATATATATATATATATATATATATATATATATATATATGTATATATATATATATATTGCAATAATGCACATGCTCTTATATGACTTATGTTTAAGAATGGAAAAAAACTATTTCCACATTGTTAAACTGGGGCTGGTTGGGCTGATACAAGGAGATGTTTTGATAGTTATGCTATATGATAGCTACTCTGCCTGCCTTTTTGCCTATGCAATTGGCTGTAAGTATGCTATATCCTGCTGGAAGAATTTAGGTGCCTTTGATAGTGGTTTTTAACTAAGTTTCAGTAGTTACTGTTATCTCAGAGATGCGGTGTAATATGAATGTGCCCTAGAACAGAACTTTATTGGAGATGGTCCTGAGGTTAATATTGATGAATTGTAATCCTTTGCTCTGTGATTTTTGTTTTAGTGGTACTGAGTTCATAGTAGTTGGGGGGGGAGTGATACTTAGGGTTTATTCTTGGCCAAGTTTAGGTTGGCTGTCTCTACAGAGTTGTAGTAAAGTTGGGAAACAGCGGCTGGGAGACATTCTTTTTTAATATTTTTTTTTGTTGTTGTTCCTTGTGTGCGGTGCAGCTTCTTCTGCTTTAGGATGTTACGTTTGAAGAAGTAGAGGTGTGATGTATTGTAGAGATGAATGGCTATGGTAAAAGTGCATGTGGTGTAGTTAATACTGGAAGTGTTAAAGGTTCGTTGGTGTATAATTAGTATTCAGGTGGCTTAGTGGTGCAGCGATTAACATTGTCAGCTCACAGCAAAAGGTTCTCCAGTTTGTTTCTCTGTTGGGGTTCCTTCTGGATGGAGTTTGCATGCCCTCCTGTAATTCACATAGGTTTCCTCCCACATTCCAAAGACATGCATCTAAAGCATTTCTCCCCTAGCCTCTGCTGAAAATAGGCTCTGTCCTAGTCGGACATTTCCTGTCATCAAATTTTAAATAAATAAAATATACAAAGTTTGTAATGGTATGTATTTTTGTGTGTGTGAGGAGTGTGTTGGGCTTTGCTATGTGTATGAGTGTGGTGTCAAAGGGGTTGTTAATGACAGGGGTAAATGTGTAGATAGAGATGGGTTTGGAACAGAGAGGCTTGTGCTTTAAGAAAGAGATAGGATAGTGTATTCTATGTTGCATGCCGTAGTATGTCTGTGTGAAGGAAGATATATATATATATATATATATATATATATATATATATATGTATATATATATATATATATATATGTGTATATATATATATATATATATATATATATATATATATATATATATATATACTTATATATATATATATATATATATATATATGTATATATATATATATATATATATATATATATATATATATATATATATTTTTTTTTTTTTTTTAGATTGCTCAAAGAGTCAGAATTGTTTAAACTGGCTCGACACTGTAAGACAAACATTTTCCTAAGTTTCTTTTAATGATTACAAAAAAACAATTTGTGGGTATAGTTTTTTCCGCAAAAAAAAAAAAATGCCCCACTGTGGGCATTTAAAACTGTGGCAATGCTATGTAAAATCCAACAGCAAGTAAAGAGAAAATTCTTGGATGTAATGTAACAAATGGAAATTATATATCTGTTGTATCTGTTGATGATAACATAATTCAGAGTAACTGGCCTGCATGAGCTCATCTGTCTTTTGAAAAAAGACTTTCTTGGAGACAAAGTATAGTCAGCCATAACAACTTAAATGCTAACCAAGAATGCGTCCGCGTTTATCTTGTTAGCAAACTATATCACACTTGTTATTATGTTCTCTGTAACAACAAACATCTGCTAAACTTTGACATCTTTCACATTGCTGATTATTATTTTACAGTTTTTTGTTTTGTTTTTAGATTTATTTTCATTTCACCATCATCTGCATTTTCATATTTTACATCATGTCTTTGTCATATTCCTTAGTTCTTGTGTCACATTGTATATGTTATGACATATACTATCCCTTTATGAATCCTTGTTTGGTTTTTGTCATATTTCACTCTTGCTTCCATATATTTTACTTGTACTCCTACTCCTGAACATTTTTTTTTCTTTTATGCTTCATACTTGTCTATTTCTTTTGCTAGGCACTGCTTTTTGTGTGAGAATCGCCCTCCAACACACCTACAAACTGACCTGTTACATTCACTCTTGATGGTTGCTTTCACACATTTGGATTGTGATTCACATTCTTTTATTTATTCACTCTTTTGATACTTTAGCTCAATTTTTTTCATTGTCAGTTTTGTGTTCATCATTAAAAAATTTCTTCTGCAATTGAAACTATGCTATAAAATCTCTAATTTTCTTCCTCCTCCAGCTTGTTATGATCTTGCTAGAAATGTATTAATCCCCAAAATAGAATATAGACAGCCAGAAATTACCCTGTATTCTATAAAGAACACACACATAAAATTCAGAAATCTAGCAGCCGCGGTAGTGCAGCGGTAGCGTTGTTGTCTCACAGTAAGAGGTTCTCCTGTTTGGTTCGCGGCTGGAGTTCCTTCTGTGTGGGGTCTGCATGTCCTCCCCATGATTGAGTGGCATCGCTGAAAGATGGGCGTTGGGCTGACAACTCGGCACCATAAAAATATTCTGCCAATCATTAGCGGACCGGAGTTCCGCTGTGGCGATCCTAACCGGAAAAGTCAAAAAATTCAGAAATCTATCTACAAATTCATATTTCTTGACAAGGAGCTCACCACTAACAGATTCTGGAATAATTTATTTGGTTACCTACCAATGAATGAGTAACACTTTTACTATCATCCCAACGTTTAAAAATTTTGAATTAAGGCCACAGCCTAGGGAACTTGCTGAAAATTAGATAGCAGCGATACTCACTAAGAGTACACCCAGGGAAATTGCCATCCCTCGTAAGGCCCAATTCAATAAACAACTGGGGGTGAAGGTTGTTTTCAAAACTGTCTCCATCCATCAAGAAGAAGACATCACCGGATATTAGGCAAGAAAGCAGCCTAGACAAATTCAAAAGTGAGCAGAAAAATGCCATGCTCAAAGATTCATGTACGAATGGGTTCAAAGACAATAGCTAATAACTTCTCTGTGCCTCGGTGTTTATATACCTTGCTATGAGCTGCAATGTATTATAAATTGAACTTTTGACAATTGAATTCATACTCAAAACTCTCTTTGTTAATTAATGCAAGTAACCTTTTTACACTGACATGCTGCCTTCTTAGATGTATATCTTACTCAAGGTGAGCCTGCTTAATTTGTATATCATTACGTGTGTTGCCCAGTTTTTAATATGTATTATCTCCCTATCTATGTTGTCCAATTTTTGGCATTCAGCGTATTCATGACTGAAAAGGGTCTGCTGAACAAAAACCCCACCCAGCTATCAACGTTTTTATTATTTGCCATAATTTCATTGTTTGCATCTCTAATGTTTTTATTGATCTTGTAATGTTCTCTGTTCTTAGATCTTGCCTGACAATGCCATCCCAGACACTCTTTCTGATCTGCTACATTGAGATATCTGTATTTTTATTTCTTTATCTATGACTGAAATCTTGCAATTTCTTTTAAAGGCTCTTGATATAATATATAGTAAATTTATGTGATTTAATGTTTTTCGTGCAGTGAACCTCTGTAATTAAAAATTCATACTGCACATTTTTCATTCCTTGGAAGTGCTTGTCTCACTCTACAAACTTTCTGACTGGACTTAGACTTAGCTAGATGTATATGTGGTAAACCTTGCCCCAACCATATGTTATAATGTGACTCTAAGACTGTCACTTGTAGATACATTTAAGGCCATGGCATTATAGGTAAATCAGTCCACTCATCTCTCCTTTTTTTGCCCAGTGCTATGCATGTCACAGTCATTTTTTAGTTTTCCAAACTATACATTTTTATTTCTATTCTATTTCTATTATTTTCACCTAAAATACACTGCTGCCACATTTTATGAGTCATGTGTTTTACTGGATACCCTTTTCCCTTCTGTTCTTTTGGCATATAAAAGTTTTACCTGTCAAAGGAAGATTAGATTTGTTTGTTTGTAATCTGCTTGTTTTGAAATACATTTTAAAAGATTTCCTGGCATGGCCTAATGTGCTGCATTCGGTACACAACAGTATACTGTACAGAAGTTGTGATAGCAACACCTCTTTATAAAGCAAGCTATTTTATGTTATATTTTTTAATTTCTCCAATTCTTTTGGGTTTCTAATGCCATGACAGGAATGGACCCCATTCCTAAGTCACAGTATGATTAAATATCATGAAAATAGTGTTGTTTCAATCTTTGATATTAACCAGAAGTGCTCTTCACAGCCCCCGTAATGTGCCCAATAATGATTCCTTCTGCAATTCATATTGACTTACATGTATTGGTAACCTAAGTATGATTGAAGACCCATTGCTCCTACTATTATGGATCTGTCTGGGTATCTTTCTTCCATATTGCCCTTATTTCTGCCTGCAAATCCTGACATTTTATGACTTTTTGTCTCTCTGTGCGTAAGACACTGTAGTCACTGGGTGTAGCAATTTCAATGACCAATGCTACTTTTGTCTTCTTTTTTTTTTGGACTACTATATCTGTTTTTCTCTCATCTATTTTTTAAACTCTTTGTAATGGGTGATCCCATGTGGTATAAACTTTATCATTTTCTATAATTCTTTGTGGCTTATGTTTCCAGTGTTTTTCAGCACTTCAGTATTATAATGTGTGTACAATACCCAGTCCAACAGTCTTGCCACATTATTATGCCTTTCAGTATACAGTCTTTCTGCCATTATAATATCACAATGGCAACAAGATGTGCGACTGTTTCCAATTCTGTTGTAAAAAACCTACATTTGTCTGTTTCTCCCACATGTTCAATGGACTTTAAAACCAACGTGTACGTATTGTACTGTTTTGGGCTTCCAATAGTAACCTTTTGTCTTTTGATTTAAATTCACTTATTTTTAACCATTCCTGTGCTCCATCATGATGAACATGAGGTTGTTCCAAGAGTTTTCTATACTTACAACTATATTTATGTATTTTCCATAGTTCTTGCCTTCTCATTTAATCCTTAATCTTATATTCTTTCTTTTGCTTTTTGGCACATTAGTTGCTAATTGATTTTTATCTACTTCTGGACTGATTTCCTTTCCCACTTGATACCGATATGCTTCTGCTTAACTAAATAGGGAAGTCATCTTAGACTTATTCTCTTCTCATGTTTTAAAACATTCACTACTTTTGAGACTTGTGTGGTCAGCAGATATGTATGCAGTTGCACAACTGCAGGTTTATACACATAATACATTTCGAGGAAGCCCATACTTCCTACAGAATGGGGAAACTACTATCTTGGTATACACTGATTTTTATAAATCATTTGATTAACATGAAGTGACCTTCTGGTTTTCCTGTCCATCCACTCCAACAAATTTTTGGACCAATCACTCCAAAACTGTATGGTAGGACAGGGAGAGCAAATTGGTTGATAGCATGAACTTTATTCCTAGATGCCGACGCTGTATTAATTTTAGTCTTCTAAAATATTCCTTACTAAGTATTATTCACAGGTGTTCATGATTTATTGTTAATCCTTCATCAATTCCCAAAATATTTATACTCTCCCTGTTGCTCAAGTTCTTTTATATTGTATTCCTGTCCCAAACTGATGTTTTCTTGGTGCTGCAGCTTTCCTGCTTTAAAGGTTATTTTTGCACATTTTATCAAGATGAAATGATTTCTTATATCATCTGAAAAATGTTTGACGACTTGCAATTCTGCTTTCAGTGCCTCATCTGATGAACTATACAGTTTAAAGTCATCCACAAAAAGAAGATGAGAAGTCTTTACATTTTGTTGTTTTTTGGGAGCCAGATTATAGCCATGACTTAATCTGTTAAGTAGAAAGCTTAAAGGATTAAGGGCAAGGCAAAAGAGCTGCAGTGACAGAAAGCCACCATGGAATACCCACTTTGAATTTTTATCCCTGGAATAATAATTTGTCCTTCATCATTGGCTTAACTGCAAAGTGGTTTGCCACTGATGCATGGTCTCTGTAATGCAATGTATCAATGGAGGGTGCATCTTATCCATTACTAAACACTCTTTTGCCTATGAATGGGGAATGCTATCAAATGCTTTTTTGTAGTCTATCCATTCCATACTTAGATTCTTCCACCTTTTTACAGTTCTCCATTATGACTTTGTTTAATAACAAATTATCCTTTGTTCCATATGACCTTGTTTTGTTACCCTTTTGTTCTATTGCCATAATTGAGTTTTCTTCTAAAGGACTATAAACTCTGTCAGCATCAATTCTAGTGTATAGTTTTAAATTGTCAGAAGGCATTTTTTTAGGATAGCTTGCAGTTTCACTCTTTAGTAGATGTATTATTTTTCCTGTTGTTAACCAGATTGTTGTCTGCTCAGGGTGGGCATATAAATAGTTCTTAGGCATGGCTAAAACTTCATGTAAATATGTCAGTACTTTTAGCCAGACATTAGGTACTGCATCTAGGTCTGGGGGTTTTCAGTTAGGAGCTTTCTTAACTTTGTTTCAATCTGTCTGGCCATTACTTCATTCTATTTCATATCCTGAACACTTGAACTGCTTATTCTATCTTTTGCTTCTAATATCCATTTAGCATATTTGTTATGTTCCACAGGATCTTCATAGATATTTCTCCAAAATGTATCTATTTTTTTTTTTTTTTTGGTGGTGTTTCAATTCGTTTTGCCTTGTTTCCAAATCTCTATAAAACTTTTGTTGGGTCATCAGTAAATTACTCATTTTGTACTTTTCTTTTATATTTATCTGCACATCTTCTAAGTGTTTTCTGTCTGTGTTGATATTTTTAGTTTATTAGTTGCGATAGTGCTTGATAGATCCTGATCTTTTCTGATACTGTGCATTGCTTTTATCACGTCTATCTTTCTGAGCATTTTTGCTGATCTGTTCACTGAGCTATAGTCTCCAAACAGTGACACTTCTTAGGGGAAATTCAGTAACGCTTACACAAAAATTTTCTCATGTGCACATGGGCACGAACAATTTTAGATTCAATAAACTCTGTTGCGCATGCATGCATGTACGCTCAGTGAAGAAACCTTTTGTGCAATGCAAATTATGCCTTAAATAGTTGAATTGTATGCAAATTAGCCAAGCAGAGTGATCCAACAACCCATAATGCATCTCTGTAGACTCTGTGTCTGTTTTTGTAGTCTAAGTGGAAATTTTCTGTGTGCAGGAGTCTACACTGAAAGATGGGGATGTAAAAGTCCACAAATATGGACATAATTTCCCTGAAAAGGTAAGATCCCATAAATAAATACCCAAATCATACACTGTGGATGTCTGAAAATAGCAGGAACTATGTTAAATTAATAACATTTTTTTAAATTCCCGCTTGTTTGCACTATGCGCCACATTGCGGAAACACGTGTAAGATATAAAAAATGTAAAAGAACAGTATTATAATGTACTGCCCCACAAAAGTACTGTAAAACCTTGCATTGCTTCTGCACAATCGTGCTTTCATGCTGTTAAGCAGCTTACACGACTATGAACCATGTAGTTTCTAGGTTGTTAGCATGAATATCATGTAAATCAGGGTTACATGCCATGGATGTATTGAATCGCCAAAGAGATCAACTGTGTACAGATATCCACTTCGTGTAGGCTCCTACATGGTGTTTATATTCTTACTAGATATGAATGACATTGGCGGGGGGTTGTGTCATATCGCTTATAGTATTCTTTTTTTTTTTTTGTGCCTAGTAAGCATGTTTGAGCAGTATGCCACTTGTCACAAATTGTTTGGGCATAGCTTAACTTGTTGAGGTGACCAGACCACCCACATCCCAGTCATGAGGTAGACAGCTATAAATGGAAACAGGATGTATTTAGTTAACAATATACAGTTTTGCATAGCTATGCTGTGCAGTGTCGCACACTAAAGTTGGGCATTTAAATCATGTCAGTTATATCCTATGCAGGTGAACTGCATTATAATTAGCCTATCCCACATGGTGGACAAACTCCAGAACTGTATAAAGTATGCATACACCCTACATTGTGATTTTCCCTCAATACTCTTTACCTTTGGAGTAGAGACTTGGAAGTTTTAACTGACATAATGCTAGGGGCTGCTGCAGCTGTTCTACATCTGTACGTGTTAGAGGCTGAAGTCAATGCTACTGTGCTGCTGATAATAGGCCTAGGCTGAGAAGGAGAAGAGTGTTCAGGCCCAGGGTCACCTTCCAGGACCTACACAAGCTGGAGATTGTGGAGTGCTGCAGGGTAGACAGAGACATATTACAAGAAATTAGCGAACTCTGCCACCCTCAACTCCCAGCCAGAGCTAACAGAGCAGAACCAATCCCACTTGAAATTAAGGTATGTCTAGCTCTTAGGATACTAACTACAGGTACCTTTCAAAAACCAACTGGGGCATGATTGGGTTTCACAGGCATCTGCATCCAGGATACTCCACCAATTTCTGGATGCTATGCTCCCACATGCCAGTCAGAACATATCTTTTCCCCTTTCCCCTGAGGTGAGGGGCAGCAATATGCAACAGTTCTCCCATGTAACACACTACCCTGAAGTACTGGGTGCAATAGATTGCACTCATGTACACATCAAGGCACCACCTGGTGAGCAGGGTAGAATCTATGTTAACCTTAAGGGATAACACTTCATCAACTGTCAAATCATGTGCAATGCCCAGGAGATTATCATGAATGTGTGTGCTGACTACCCTGGCAGTTATCACGACTTCCACATCTGGCACACATCACAGCTGTACCAGATGTTTGCTGGGGGGGTATCCCACAGGGCCATTTACTGGGGGATGCTGGCTATGCCCTGGAACTATGGATAATGACACCCATCAGAAATGCACACACACCCATAGAAGAAAAACATAATGAGTCATGCACAAACTAGGAACATCATAGAGCATGTGTTTCAGCTTCTGAAGTCATGGTTCTGGAGCCTTGATATATCTTCTGGAGCCCTGCTGTATTCTTCGCACACATTTGCACAAATATTCGCTGAATGTGCTTTGCTACACAGTCTGCTCCTGCGGAAACAGCTGCAGCAGGATCAGCAAAGGAAAGGGATACACATCCCCCTCCTCACAAGTGCCTGGGTCACCACAGCCATAGTCACAGGAAGAACCCCCTGCTGATGTTCCTGTAGTCAGACATAGGCTTACTCTCTATGCCCTAACTTTAGCTAAGCGACAACGTATAGCACATTCACTGACAAGCTAGGGACCTAGGGACTAACACCTTACTCCTGTCATGTACATATATTAAAATTGATTTTTATTTATTTAATTTTACATTTGTTAAGTGGGAGAGTCCAACTGGATATACGTCCATTTTCAGTGGAGGCCCAGAGAGAAAAGCTCCAAGAGATAATAATTTTATAGTTATCAGATAAGACAATAAGTATTACAAAAAGGCACATTTGTCAACATATATGAGAGAAATTTCTTACACCTTTAGAGAAATTGGATTCACAATTTGTCTTCCTGTTTAAGATGAGACTGTACATCTGGACTTATGAACAATAAATGAATGTAGATAAATTATGAATCTAGCTGATAACAGGAAAAATAATGAATTACTAGCCAGGTGTAGTACAGGAGCATAATCTGTTATTCAGGAAGTGAATTTTGATTAATTTCTTGAATTGGGTTTAGGAGTTGTTACTTATTATATGGACAGGAGGGGAGTTCCAGATTTTAGAGATGTAGTGGCTGTAGACAGATTTACCTGCCTCGTTGTTAAATTTGGTTACCTTAAGGAGGTTTTGGGTGCTTGATCTTAAGGATCTGGTAGTGGTGCAGAGTTGAAGTAGTTGTTGTAGGGCTGGGGTGTTGCCTGAGTGATGTAATAATTTGTGTGCGAGTGATAATTGATTGAATTGAAGTATTAGCGGGAGTTCTAACCAAATTAGTTTTTTGAGGCATTCACAGTGGTATGTTCTAGGAGGTGAAACTGTGGCAAATCTACCTATCTTATTATAACAGCTGTCAAGTTTGTTTAGGTCAGTTTTTCGGAGATTGGTAAGCACAGTGGAGGCATAAAGTAAGGTGGATAGCAAGTGTGTACTGGCTATAGTAATTTTGAAGTGGTTGCCTCAAAAAACTCATTTGGTTGTGATAAAGTAGATCCAGTTTTTTATGAACTTTTTTTATGGTCTGGGAAATGTGTATGTCAAATCTAAGGCGATTGTCAATTTCCAAGCCTAGCAGTTTGGCGTGATTGGTAGGGGTGATGGTGGTATTGTTGTGCGAGGAGATTGTAAAGCTATATGAGGGGGGTAAAGCTCTGTGGGGGCTGAAGAGGAGTAATTTTGTTTTAGCTGGGTTAAGAATGAGGTTTTGATTGGTGATTCAAGTTTCAGCTAGGGAAAAGCATTCTTGTGTTTGGGAGAGGAGGAGGTCTAGAGTGCTGGCTGTGCATATTATGGTGGTATCATCTGCATATTGGACGATCGAGGCTTTGGGAATGTTGGATAGGCATTGATTAGTAAATAGGGTGAAGAGCAGTGGACCCGGGATGGAGCTTTGGGGAACCCCTAGGAAGACAGGCAATAAGGGAGAGAGTTGTTTTTTCCATTTTACAGCTTGCTGTCTACCATCTAAATAGCTCTTAAACCAAGAAATAGCAGATATGCTAAGGTTTAGGGTGGATAGTGAGTGAAGCAATTTTTCATGGTTGACCATATCAAAAGCTTTGGATAAATCTAAGAGTGTAGCAGATATGAGCAGTCCGTTATTTCTGTGGTTATTGACAGTGTTAGTAAGTGTGGTGGTGGTGCTGTGGAAGGGTCTGAAGCTGTGTTGCTGTGTGGATAGTAATTTGTTTTCTAGGAGGTACTTCATCAATTGCGTGTGAACAATTCTTTCGAGAAGTTTTGATAGGGGGGAATAGTATACCTATAAGGCGATAGTTATTGAGTTCGAGAGAGCTACCCCCTTTGTGCATGGAGTTATATGAGATATTTTCCAAAGCTGGGGTACTTTGCACTCAGAGATAGATCTGTTTAATAGGATGGAGACAGGATAGGCTATAGCTTCAGTGGCTAGTTGAAGGTATTCTGTGGGTGTTGGTTTAAGTTTTAGGAGTAGTTTTGTATGATCTTGGCTGGTACTGGGTTGAAGCTGAAGTTGGGGTGGTTGCTTTTTGTTTCAGGTGGAAAGGGTATTTTTGTTGGAGTGGGGTTGTTGGGGCTCAGTTGGTTGTTAGCTAGGGTTTGGACAGTTTCTGTAAAGAATTTGTTAAACTGTGTGGGGATATTGTCTTGGTTATTCACTATTTTAGGAGTGGGGGTGGATGTCTTCCCTGGTTGTTATACAGAGTTGACTGCTGCCCAGAATTTTTTTGGGTTGTTTATATGTTTGATACCAGCCAACGTATACATCCTGTACCTATCCATAAATTGGCTGTGTACTGCTTGCATCAGACAGAGTCAGCCATGGACTACAGTTGTGTCAACTGCTCCATTTGCAAAGTAAGTCCTTAACCTACATGGTATTCTACTGGATTATTATATGTCATTTTAGCTATGGACCTGGTACATTATGCAAGTAACTATAGTGGGTTATTTGAACAGAAATTACATGCGCATGGGACTACAGACACCCATTCCACTATCATGTCTCCATTTGTAATCCGTAGGCCTCATGCATGGAATATTCATCATGCAGTCCTACTGCAACAGATTAGTGGTATGGGAGATGTTAGAAAGTGAGGTTAAATGAGTCAGACTACTGTGTATCCTAGCAGAACATGGGGTTTGTTCCCCAACCCCTCAAAACAGCAGTGCCTCCTTGTAACTGCCATAACACTAACTCAGCTATGCTATATGAGCATTTCACACAGTTAGTATGACACACACTTTGAGGACAATAATATATATAATTAGGTCATGCATTATATGTGTTAGGCAAATGAGGAATTGCAATGTATATATTTATGCAGGTGATTGTGTGCTGAGGGATCCCCTTTCTGCCAACCAGCTTCTATGGCTCAAAGGACTAAGGCAGTCAGCTTGTGTTATGGTGTTCAGGGCTCTAATCACACGCTATTAAGATATTTTGGATGTGAACTAGTAATAGGTGGTGTTTTACAAACTGTGACTATGTGTGCACTATACTATTATTAATCTCCTTCTCATATTAATTATACATTTGCACACTGCGGTGCATGTCTACAACCTATTTAGTAAGTATTACCCAGGTTCAGTCCTGGGACCTCTCCTGTTTGGCATCTACTTCTCTGAAGTACAAGCTAACACAAAAGGCCTTTGACTAACGAAGTTCGCAGATGACTGCAAACTAAGAGCCGTAGTTGAGCCCCCAAATGATGTGGACATCCTACAGAAGGGCCTCACTAAGACAGATGCCTGGTGTGAAAGCCATGGCTTCAAGCTCAATGCCAAAAAGTGCATTGTCACCCCCTTTGGTAAAAACTCTGTACCCATGAACTACCACATAGGCGGCAGTCTACTTAATGCTGAATCTGTGATAAGAGACCTGGGGACCAAGGTGGACAGTAGTCTCTCCTTTGATAATCACATTGCCACAGTAGTCAGGAAATCCTTCTGCATGGCACACATCATCACAAAAGGGTTCTCATCTAGGAAAAAAGAGGTAATTGTTCCCCTCTACTCGACACTCATTAGATCCATTATAGAGTACAATGCCCCTTTTGAAATGTACCTCACAAGACATCTGCAGCAGCTGGAATGGCCACAGAAGTACCTCACAAAGAGGAATACTGGCCTCAAACAGATGCCCTACACTGGCCGTCTCAAAAAACTCCAGCTTTACTCCGTAGCATATCACCTACTCCGAGGTGATCTCTGCCTTACATATAAAGCTAGAGCTGTTGGACATGCTACACCTAAAGAAATCCCAATCCCTCAGAGCTACATGCTCTAGGGACCTAAACCTTGTCACCATAATAAACAGGACATGTTGGAGGGATAGATTCCTGTCCCAGAGGCTTCCAATACTGTGGAATAAGTTACCCATCTATGTCAAGCAAAGTTCCTCATTAGCACTTTTCAAGAAAAATCTTGATAAGTGGATGGGAAATAGGAAATACATCCCGGGGATCACTTCCGTGGCTCTACTCGACAGGGGCACAGGAAAATAACTTTCTTGGGTGGCATAAGCCAGGGAACCTTGCTGGCTAGGCTTTCTTAGGCCCTTGGGCTGGTAGCCTAGTACCTACCTATGGACCTATGAACCCAGTTTGCATGAAGCACAGAAGTGCAGAAACAGAGACAGAGGTCAGACTGTGTAACACATGAAATCCTGGCCTGGAGTACAGATAGATATAGGCCGGAGTCAGTTTATGGAACAGTCTCTGATGTAAACAATGTGATTCCCATTTGCGTTCTGCTTAGCAATGCTCAAACAGGTCCAAAATTGCAAGCACAAATGCTCTTAATCTTAGTTAATTGTTGCTCCTCGTGGAATTTATTTTAAAAAAATTATAGATATTTATATCTGTATTTGCATACTATATATATCACTTAAAACAACTAGGCAAAAAACAATAAACTTAGAACAAAAAACTTTGCACAATGGCTCAAATCCCTGGTAAAGAACCATACAAAAATGTTAGCTCTTTTGTTCATTTTTAATAAAGTGGAACTTCTTCAGTAAATGCAAACATGAAAACATTCACATTTAAATAACCCTCCAAAATGTTACATCACTTACTTTAAAAACATCTTTTCTTCTTTAATTAAAACATCACTTCCTTTTGTGAAAATCACTTCCTTTTAGAGAAATATGCTAAGCATGTTAAAAGTCCTTAAAGTCACATACCATATCTCCCATAATGAAAAACTTTGAACATACAAAATTAACAATAAAAAATGCATCAATCAATTATATACAAAAATGATAATAATAAAAACATATTTGCCAATAATGTTTTATCATATTTAAGACAATCATGTTAACTTTAAGTTTCAACATACATTTCAGATTTAAATTTCCATGTAACCCTGGTGCTTGGTCAGCCTTCAAAAACACTTGCCATTTGTATTTTTATTTCTAGCACATTATTACAATTAAATGCAAACTTCTCCATCATCATTTGTTCAAGCACAGTGAAATGAAACTTTTTAAATCCTGAACATTCTACACTGCGCTTGGCCAGGGCATTGGAAAAATCTTTAATCTTAATGGCTTTAACATTTTCCCTTATTCTATACCTCAACTCCATGACACTTTTGCCTACATAGAAATGGGAACATATGTCACATCTAGCCACATAAACAATACCACTACTGTGGAAATTAAATTGCATTTTGGCCTAAAAAAACAAACCCAATATGTTCCAAAGTGATGGAACTAACATTCCTTATAAACCAACATTGCTTACAGTTGGTACATGCAAAGGTACAAACTGTTCTACTGCCAAGTCTGAACTCACTAATCAAATCCTGTTCAAGTAATGATTTAAGCTTTACAACTTTTTTAAATACAACCTGCAGATGTTTACCTATAAATTTAGTAAATTCTGGATTCCCAAGAACAATCTTCCAATTATTTTTAACAATATTAATAATTTCTGAACTATCTACTGTAAGAGGGACGTGTAAAGCACACCTCATTTCATTATTCACTTTAACATAATTTGATTGCTGTATCAAAATTCTCTTAGCCAACATTGAAGGAAATTAAGTGTCCCTTTTACTACGAACTTCATTTTTAATATTGTGAATCTCTTCAGTAGGGTAGCCTCTTTCTAAAAAGAAACTGATTAAAACTTCAACTTCCCTATATAATTCATTTCCATTACTAATCAAAAGACATGACCTAATAACTTGTCCACTGAAAATGTTCAATTTCATCTTTTTTGGATGGTGGCTACTATTGTGGAGATAATTATTAGTAAAAGTCAACTTCCTATGTAAACCACTGTCAAACTCAGAATTTTCAGAATCCATAGTAACTCGATTGTCCAAATAATTAATAGTAGAACCAATTCCACTAATAGTAAATTTTTAACCAAGGGACACTTTTATTGAGTTGATAAACAAATTCATAAAATAATTGTTTATTTCCCCAAATAAAAGTCAAACCATCAATGTATATCTCTTATAGTATTTCAAATATTGGAACAAAGGAACACTCTTAAGCATACTTTCTTCCCATAAACACAAAACAATATTAGAAAAAGCAATTTTGGCTCCCATGGCCACTCCAGTTAGTTGTTAGTAAATGTGATGGTTAAACAAAAAGAAATTATTTTAAGTACTGTATCCATCACCTGGATGTTAATCACAGCATTTTACATCAGCCTGTGAGACACTGTCCACTTCTCTTCAACAGACAAAGCTAATGTCATTAGCAATATATTATTGCTTGTGTATATATCAAATAAGGCCACAGTTAGGTAGTGGTCTACCACATGCATACATGTCAGATGTTATTATGTTTATGGTGTCATTCTGAGGTAACTCTTTACCTGACAGTGTGGGATAACATGGTGGATTGAGTACACTGCTTTCCCAGGCATGTGGCACTTGCCTGAACCAAAATCTTGTTATTAGGTATGGTTGCAAGAGCAGACTTACAAATGTGACAAATTTACAACTCCAGCGAAGTAAGGGTCATGCTGCTAAACCCTTGGGTTCACAGCATAAAACACACTTTCTGAAGGCACTCTTTTCAGTAGAGCTGTGGATGTCTCTGCATGCACAGAAAACCTGTTCAACTTTGCAGTAAGTACTTTGGCCTTGCAAGGCTACAGTGCCTTTCAAACAACCAGACAGCAAATGGAAGTTGTGCAAACTAATGTGGGACTACAGTTATGTGTTTGAGGAACCTATATGTACAGTATGACATACGTAGGACATGCTCAGGGTCAGGAATATCTCTGAAGGTGGAATGTCCTCTGCAGTAGGCCTCACATCCATGTCAAGCAGAGCACCTCCATTACATTGTTGAAGGGCTGGCTGCCTGAATTGTTGTGAAAATGTTATCTAACATGTTTCACTGCCACTGTGGACATTGCTAGACAAACCCTGGACATCCATGTCATTTGTCATTGAGGGTCTAATTTAGATGATTGAACTGTCAAAAGTTCAACTTTCATATGGCCGAGACCATATGATCGAACTTTTGAAAGTTTGAACTTCCAATATAAAAGTAAAAAAAGAAAAATAATTACCTGAATGGTTTTAGCAGGGGGGAAGCCCCCTTCTCCCCATAACTGGGGGGCTGCACCCTCACAACCCCCTGCTATTTATATATACCAACTCCAAGATTGCACTACAGTTGGGAAAAGGGAAGTCTTCCCATTACGCGCTGTATGGAGATCTTCGTTATAAACATTTGAACTTTCAAAAGTTTGATCATATGGTCTTGGCCATATGAAAGTTGACCTTTTGAAAGTTCGATCATATGAAGGGGACTCGTCACTGAACATTATATTGTGATGCAACAGCTATGCTCCTAATCACCATTAGGTGACTACAATAGTCACAGACTATGATCCTTGGAACCCAAGGCATAATACTTGCAGAACTAAATTGATTGGTCTAGTTTCTATTCAAGGCATCTACCTGGAAAAGGCTGCAACAAGACTACAGACTCTTACATCATCTGGGATAAGACAGTGGATCACCAAACAGGCTATGGCCTGCATCTTATCTTGGGATTCATGCTAGTCTTTGCATCTAGTGAGAGAAGAAGCATAGGAGCATTGCATCCCAGCAGAGTGAAGTTATGGTGAGACCAGCACTAGTAGTAGCCAGGTAGCAGCCATTCATGCAACTCCCCTCTTTTCATCATTCTTGACAAGCTAATTCTTTGTTTTCAGTAAGTACTGCTTGATTTGTGTGTAACCAGAATATCTGCCTAAATATATCATCTTGACATTTTCAGGGTCTACATATTAGTTATAGTTTCCCCTCAGGTGTTTGCCAGTGCTCTGTACAGACTCAGACAACTTGAATGACATTTTTCCTGTAAAAGCACAATTGAATTTTCTCCAATACCTAGTTGCACACAGAGAAACTAGCCTGCAGTGACAAGCACTGTCCCCATAGTTGCAAACCAGATACATGTGACACTGATTGATATTCTCACTACAACTGTCTAATCAATAAAAAAGGTTCTATGGGTCTGTTACCATGGATACATGGATATGAACTTTCCCACTGTGTCCGTCACTGCCTTGTTGGATATGGGTATCCTGAGGCAATGTAGAAATTTCCTCATGTTTACTGATGAGTTCATTCTCAAACAGACTGAAATTGTATGTGAGAGATGTATGTACACAAAGTCACTGGAGCCAAAGCTCTCACAATAAGGTACTCCTAATATCTATAAGATAGTCAGTAGTACACATGCCATGACCGTCACACATAATTCAAAGCAGATATATGCTGAGGCACTTAAATGTAGCCTTGTTAAACCACAAAGATCTAGACGATGTACAGATAACAAATACCCTCAGCAGCCCAAAATGTACTCTTTCAAAACAGCACCCACATCAACACATAGAGGTACATCTCATGGAGGCTCAACCTCTAAGCCCATATGGCAAGCTACCACACAATCCAACATTCTTGTTATTGGAGACTGCATTTTCAGATCCACTAGTGTGCCTCTCACCAGGGTGAGTAAGGAGAAAGGCATGGTCAGTTGCTTATCAATGGCTGGGATCCACCACATTATGCACACACTCATGTCATTTGACCACGAGTAGCAATATGACTCAGTCATAGTCTGTGTGGGGGTACATGCCCTGTGTCTTATCTTGCTAGACTATATTAAGAGATACATCTTTCAGCTCTCAGAATATGTATCCCAGGTTGAGTTGAGCCGAGCATTGAGCAGCATTTCACCTTCTCCAAGGATGATGCCACAATACAAACAAAGTTGATTGACTTTAATAATTGCCTTAGTTTCTGTTGTCATTCTAAGGGGTGCAATATTTGTCAGCATGGAATGAGATATGGAAGGAGATAACCGACAGACCACTCTGCTCTGCCAGGGATGGTCTGCATCTGTCCCCTCTAGGTTTTTGAATATTACCAAAAACATTGTCTTCCTCCATAGTGCCTTTTTTAGGCAATGCCAAGCTGAAATTACTTCCTACCTGCATAACAAGTCAAAACCAAGGAAATCTTAATGTACTACTGCTCAATGCTAGAAGTCTACAAAAAAAAACTGCACTCCCTAGAAGCTCTCTTCACCCTAGAGAATGCTGATGTCATGCGGTCACTGAGACATGGTTTAAAGCCCCAGAGAGTATACCAACAGTGCAAGGTTATACTGTGTTCCCCACATTTAAACTACTTCACAGGCAGGGACTAAAGGTCGGGCTTCTCTATTTCCATCAATACTACATATACTTCAAGGGTGGCCTAACAGGACAATTCACATGAGCTGCTCCACGTTCAAATCACCGGAGGAAAAATCCATTACTACTTTCTTGCAAGCTATAGGCCCCCCTCTATGACCCACAAAACCCATACCATGTATTTAAACTTGTTAGAAGCACTAACCATCTACCTGAATAACATATTCATGGGTGATTTTAATTACGCCACTATTAACTGGGAATCCTATACAACACCAAATGTACATGCAGAGATTACTGGATTTTGTAAACAAAAAGCACCCTGGGCCAGATAGTCAATACACCAACCAGGGGTGCAATCATACTGGATCTGGTCCTCACTAATATGTGAGAGTTATACCCACCACCTAATGTAATGTCCTCCCTGGTAAAGACAGAAATAGAATGGTCTCCTTTGAAGTAAAAAACAAACCTGGACCCCCAGCTGAACATGGAATATTCAGGAACTTCTTGAAGGCTAACTTCCTGCTGTTAGGTGATAACATGGTGCTATATCAACCCCCATAAACCCTGAGAACACTGTGGCCTATGCAGATATATTCACAGACACACTGTAGAAGCATGTTTATAGCTGCATAAAGGAAGCTGTACCTACCAGGAAGAAGTATAGAACTAGCTCAAAATCAAGCCACCTTGCTGGAATCATAGAACCAATAAGCTATATAACAGAAGGAAGAAACTCATGGCAAAACATAGGAGGTGGAGCACACAGCAGGATAAAAGCACTGTCTTCAAAATAAACAAAAAAAAACATTGGACAAATTAAAGTTTACTAAAGGCAGACTTGAAGTAATGTTGGGCTTCCAGGGCAAGGAAAGCCACAAAGCATACTTTAGCTATGTCCGCAACGTCAAAGGCAATATACAATTGTGTGCAGAGCTCATTGTAAATGAAGCCACCTATAATGAGCCAGGAAATATAGCAACCCCCCTGGCTGATAAATTCAGCTCCATCTTTATCCCTCTCTCTTCCCCTCAACCTCCCCTGAGGAACTACTATCAAATATAATTCTCCCTACTATCACTAGGTAACAGGTCCTTAATGCTGTCTCTAAGACCAAGAACACTGCATCAATGAGCACAGAAAATATCCCAAAATGCCTTCTAAATAGCATGAAACATGAAGTATCAGGATTGCTAGAATTACTATTTAACTGTAGCCTCCAAACAGGCTTTGTGCATCATGAATGGAGAACAGCTACAGTCATGCCTCTGCACAAAGGTGGGCCATCTACAGACCCTGGAAACTACAGACCTATAAGTCTCACTAGTCTAATATGTAAAGCCATGGAAAGAATTATCATGGTAATGATCAATAGAGATACAGTACACCTCCAGACACTGGACCAAACCCATTTTGGTTTGGTCAAGAGCAGATCATGCCTACTCAACCTGGTGGACTTTTTTGAGAAGGTAACCAAAGCAATGGATGATGGAAAAATGGTTCACACTGCCTACCTTGACCTGACAAGGCAGTTGACTCTATACACCAATCAAGCATTGTTGAAAAACTTGAGAGGTTTAGTACAAACTTGTATGTCACCCAATGCATAGCTATCTAACTCACAAACTGGACACAGAAAGTTATAATTGGGGAATCCACCTCTACAAAGAGGTGAGTCACAAGTGGAGTCCCTCAAGAATCAGTCCTTGGACTGCTCCTTTTTGGTATTTACTTCTCTGAAGTCAAGGCCAATGTCAGTGGTCTTTGGCTGACTGAAATTGCAGATGATTGCATATTAGGAGCTGTCAGTGAATTCCACAATGACAAACATGTTCTCCAGGAGGGGATGACACAGGCATAAAACTGGTGTCAGAGCCATGGAGTAAAACTAAATGGCAACAAATCTATAATACTATCTTTGGTGAAATCATCCACCCCTGGTAACTATCATATTGACAACAAACCTAAACAGCTAACCCAGTAGTCAGGGACTTTGGGACACACATAGATAGTAATCTACTCTTCGAGTGGCATGTGTCTACAGTATTGAGGAAACATTCTATGTTGGGCAAACTGTTTCCACATTTCTTGCCTCCTAATCTGATTCTTCATCTTATATTCTTTCTTATGTTTCTGGCACATTCAGTTACTGCCTGATTTTTATCTACTTCTGTTTTGATTTCCATTCCTGCTTGACACCGATATGCTTCTGCTAGACTAAGCAGAGAAGTCATTTTCGATATATTCTCCTCATGTTTCAAAACATTCACTACATTTGGGTCCTGTGAGGTCAGCAGATATGTGAGCAGTCCCACAATTGATGATCTATACATGTAATCAATTTCAAGGAGGCCTGTCCCTCCTTCAGAATGGGAAATATATAATCTTGGTATTCACTGATTTTTATAAATCATTTGGTGAGCATGAAGCATCCTTCTTGTTTTTCTATATAATCTGCCCAAAGTATTTTGGGGCCAGTCAATCACTCCAAAACTGTAAGTTAGGGCAGGAAGAGCAAAATGGCTTATAGCCTGAATTTTGTTCCTAAATGTTGACCCCTATGTAACATTTCTGTTGATATAACATATATTCTAGAGCAGCATTTAGTTCACTTTTATTACCCCAGTGACTTCTGTCTGATTACACTCAAGAAAAAAATATTAAACTGCAGAATGACTGTTTTCAAAATGGGTTCTAATTTTAGGCACATCTGACCTTTAGAATGAGCTCCCAGTAAGACTCCATACCTTAAAGATGTATGAATAAATGAATAAATCATAACCTACAGTATATAATGACTTCTACAATGGCTCACACCTGCTTACTCTGTTAGTGATAACATAGTTCAGGTTTGTAGGGACTTCATACTTCTCCAACCATTAGCAACAAGTCCTAGCTTTTTGCAATTTTAGTAGATGCTCAATAAAAACAGAAGAAACAAGATAGCACTGACCAAACTGCTTGAGCATCTGATCACTAATCTTGTTACTTAAGGCCAGAAATCAAAGTCTGACCATGTCTTACCAGATTTTGTACAAGCTAGGCAATGATAAATTTGGTACCCCCTCTCCTTTACCTTCTGTTCCCATATCTGGCATCTTACGACAGAGAAAATAAAAGGGCGTCTCTGTGAACTGTATTTCTTCACATTGAAGCATAATACGAGATGCCATCCTCTTTTCTGTTGTTCTTTCTTTGGATATTCACAATAGCAGGGATATTTGTCTAGTTGCAGTACACTTTAGCTTTCCTTTCAGACTATCCAGTGAACAGGCTGTGTCAATTTATTTAAGTTAAGTTAATGTTAAGTTTTATTTATAGGTTCTCAATCATTTTCTTCAATACTGTAGCTCAAAGCAGAACCTTTATTTTAATACTAGTCTCTACCATATGTTACTACAGGGGAAATCATCACTTTGATTATATGGACTTTTATTGAAAATGCAATGTTTTTTCACATTAAAATATTATCTAGATTTCCAATATCTTTTTTTCCAAGAAGAAGAAAGTATCTTAATTGTGTGATTGCAATCATCATTTCCAGTAAAGTTTAAGTCCTGGAGAAAGAAATCCATCACTTTCTCTACTTCTTCGCCATCTTATTTGCATAACATTTAAACCATATCTGTTCAGTAAAGTCAGTTATGGTTTTATTGGTTTTGAGATTGATTTCAAATGCTACCTTGCTTTGTTGATTGTTTGTCTGTTTGTTTGTTTGTTTGTTTGTTTGTTATTACATGTGGTAATATTTAGGGCATAAATATGCTGAACTGAACTGTAAATTTTAGCACTTATGTAAACTGTGCATATCTCATGCTAACCCATATTTCCTTTAACAACATGACAATCCTAAGAAATGATCCATATTCAATCCAAAGAGATAAAGAGCCACTGCTCATGTTTGCTGAACCATTTTTCCAGAAGACTGTCAAGTTCTCTGTCAATTATAATTATATGTGTACTTAATCTGTTAACAATGTTAAAGATGTTATTATCCTTTTTCAGATGGAAAAAACAGCAACACCTCTCATAAGTTTCCATAACAATGTGCAAGATAGCAGATTAAAAATGTTATATTCGTTATTCTTGACTAAATTAAAATATCTCTCTCTCTCTTTTTTTTTTTTTTTTTTTTTAACAAAAGCATATTGTCGATTGCAAAGCCATCTGTATTATGGTCTTCATAGCTTTCAGGTAGCTAAATCTCTGAGATTTGTTTTAACAGTCAGTCCCTATATTAGCATATCACTGCGGAGATCACCGAACTGGTAAAGAGCCTAGTGAGTCAGCCGAGACCACAAGCTACCATAACTGCTCTCAAAGTCATGTTGTTTTCTTTTATCTGCCAAGCTAGTTGTGATGTTGGCCATCTGTCCACATCTTGGACATGTGCCAGTATCATCTGCATGTATCCAATGAATTATTCTGGCAGTGCACAGTTCCATAGACCCCACTTGGAATATTCACAGCAGAGAAAGCTCTCAGGTAATATGACATTGGATACTTGATCAAAACACCTGGCCAGCATCTCAAGCAAATGGCCACTGTTATTCTTCTCTCACGACTGATACAATTAAACAATGAACTACTACATAGGCAGTCAGAGAACAAAACAGGCAAAGTGTAGATATAAACCCACTGTGGCACTTGGGTTCTGTTATTACAGAGTATTAATACTTTGCTGAGGTATGTTAATCTGATTCAGTGGTAACTAATAGAAAAAAGTGAAAAATAAGTCACATCTCTGGCATCAAAAATGAAATATGTCAGATAAAGAAACAGGATGGTGGTGACCTTTTTTAATCAATGTAATTCATAAAGGAAGACATACTTTCTAATATGAGATGGTATTGCAGCATGTTAAAAATTTGTCAGCAATCTTTTTACTCATTGCCGAGCGTAGAAGGTAGTTTGCAAGGTACAGGATATCAGATTATACATTCAAAAATAATGAGCAATGTTTTGGAAGGAAGCAATGCATTCAGGAAGTGATATACCTGTAATTATGTCTGATATTCTAACAACATATTTTTTTTTTATATCTGTGTCAGAAATGGCTTGACAACCTCATACTGTGTTCATTTATTTATGAGTTTTTAATAAGAGTAGCTACTGCTGAATCTGTACCTGGAGGGCTGTAACAAAAGCTGCTAATATACATAACTTACTGTAATTGTGTAATGTTCATGGCAGAAATGAGGGACTTGCAGCTTTTTCACCTCAGCTGAACTACAGACTATAATCAGTTATTGTTAGAATACCAAAACTTTAGCTTGCCTTTCCTTTCTTTTCTAGAATGTACTTTGCATTTATGTAATTGAATAAGTAATTCATTTGTTGAATAAAACTAACTTTCATTGATTTTTAACTCAGAAGGTCACAATATTAGCTACACTTTATTTTCACATTATCACAGAAGAGAAGAGAAGGTTTTGAGCTGGATTAAAAAGATCACAGAACGTGTAGTAGATATCAGTGAGTGACTCAGTTTATGCTTAGTACTAAAACGCAAATCAAAAGTTAAGTACCTAGTTTAGAAGGCTGCCCTGAACAGCAAGAAAGCTTAGAAAAGTTCAAGTCTGTTTTGTGTGATGCTTATTAATTTATTTCAAAAGTAATCAATTTATTTGTTCTGGGAAAGTAAAATGGCTCTTCTATGAGTCTTTTCATCTATGAACCAGGCCATGCAGACAAGTATAAATGAAATACACACACTCACACACGCACACACACACACAGACAAACACACACACACACACACACACACACACACACACACACACACACACACACACACACACACACACATATATATATATATAGAGAGAGAGAGAGAGAGAGAGAGAGAGATGGAGCATTTTAGAACAAGCAATCAACACCATGTTCCTGGGAGAGAAAAGTAAACCAGAATGCTAGAGGAAAACACATGTGGGTACGGGAACAACATGACTACTCTACACACTTAGGAATCAAAAGTTGATGTCGAACCTATGTCTTGTGAGGCAGGTAATGAGTAAGTTCCCATGTCACCAGCACTGCTTCCAGAAATATGATACATAGCAAAGTCAGGTGGAGAGATCAGCATCAGTGACATTTTTGGATTTATGGCCATAATTCCATAAAATGTAAAATGACAAAAGGAAGTAGCTAATAGTAGCATTAAACGTCCTGCAGCAATGCAGGTAGCTGCAGTATAACATGATGATGCTTATATAAAATATAGCAGAGCACTGTTTTTCTCAAATTGCAACACTGAGCCACAGGCCCATATGTGTAGCTGTTCAGTATTTTATGATATCTCTTTTGAATCATATAACCGGCCTTTGGGACATACGTAGCATAAACATATTTCACTGAGTTGCAAGGTACTTTTGTACAGGTATGATTTTCTGGATCATTATCAACTGGTGTTTCGTGCATTTACTTGTCCTTTGGGGCTAAACTTATGTCTTTTGAATTTCTTCCTCTCTTCACTCAGCTAATGTTATGCCTTTTTAGACTAAAGTGTAGTCATTTAGATGAAAAAAAACTTAAAATACATTTCGAGCACTTAAAAAGAAACATTCACTTTGCAAGTAAAATTAAGCTTACCACTGAAAATTCAAGAAGCATTAAGCACTGTCTTCAGAATAAATTTAGATATGAGGTGGGGGATATATATATTAATTTCAAGATTTCTGTAACTTGGGGAATTCTCCCCTTTTCTTAGGTACAATGATCTTGTAGCTAATTTGCATTATAAGCAAAATAAAAATGTTTGGGATTCATTAACACAGTCTTATTTCATCTGCAACATAATAGGTGTTTGGATATGCTATGTAACAGAATACAGAAATAATAAAAGCAAAATTTGTGTCCAGCAGGGGCATAGCTGGCTCATTCAGTACCGTGCCGATAACCAAGCTGGTGTCCCTCCCCAGGTAGATTTTCAACTGAGGACAAAAAAAATAGCACTTACATTCTAGTGATCAGATTATTATAGTTACAAAAACCCAGGATGATGGATGGCCAACTGTGCCCTGCTACCACTTTGCACCCTAGCTACGCTTCTGGCCTACAGAATACTTTAAGTTATTAAGATGATATCCTTTTCACACCAAAATCTAAATCGTTCTGAATATGCACTATTTCGGTCTTTAAGGTGCTCATGGGTGATATTCTGTGATTGTGGATAACAATAATTTACTAGTGTGTGTGTGAGTAAATAAATTCAGGTAAAAGTCAATGGAATTCCAGGTCACAGCAGCATATGTTTTCACATCTGACATTGCAGTAGTTTAATGTATATTTTCAAAAGTGTACATTTTTCTCAGTATTAATGCAACATCAACTCAGGAGTGTAGGTGCATAAGGGGACCTTGCTATGCAAAGCCACTAATTGTTAAATTTCAGCAATGATGTATCTGATATGGAGGGTATGAGCAAATTGTGCTGCTGCTGTATCCTTGTCTTATGGCATCCTTTTTCTCAGTTTGAGGAACCTAAACAAAGAATTGCTAGTGCACATGTTTATATTTTTGGATTGGGATTCATAAGTTAAACAAGTTCTTCATATTTTATTGACTATTTCCATAAACAAAGAAAATAGCTTCATATATACAACTAATGAATGTATTATCTCAATCCTCATTAATCTGGAAATTAAAAATATGTTAACCCTAGATCCTCATCAATTCACCTTAGTTAAATGAAGGTTCTTATAGGTGCATAAGTTTATAGGCATTTACTAGGCTAATGACTGCATGGGCATGCATCCCAAATCTCTGACAAGTTCTGGTACTCTTGATAAGTGTAAGCAGTGGCTTGGGAGATGAAACATTTATAAGCAAGGACCTGAGAGATGAAGCATTTACAGGCTGCCTGTGTCGATTAGAGACATAGGTGCTAAGTGAGGGATGAATTTCCTGTTCCCCATTCAATTGTCCAAATTACACTTCATTTGGGTTAGGGAGGAATTCTGCTTCACATGGATGGAGAGCCTGTTCCAGGGATGGGGTTGTCTCTGGGATATATAACTGTGTCTCCAAGAGGTCCAGGTTATATTACAGGCAAGATTTAAGTCTTTAGAATGGGTTATTCTGGTCCTGCTTATTTTGCTCATATGCAGGAGATCCATCAGTGTGGGGTCTGACAATGCCCTGTATGCCAGGCATAGATCTCCCCTCAACAGCCTGTAGGTGACAGAATACAGGGATAGGGCTTGCCTCTTTAACCTCATTAATTTCTTTGAAAAAGTCACCAAAGCAGTAGATAGTGGTTACACAGTGCACATAGCATATCTGGACCTTGCCAAGGCCTTTGACACTATTCCTCAAGCAGGTATTATCAACAAACATGTAAATCTGAATGTAAAGCCATATGTTGCATGATGGACAGCTAACTGGTGGTCTGACATAGCTCTTATGGTTAGAGCTGCAGGTGCAACTTCTGAAAGCAAAAAAAATTACCAGCGAAGTACCATAACGCTCAGTCTTGGTCATTCTTCTTTCCAGGATATATTTCTCAGAATGTCAGGCCATTCACTCCTGTTTCATCTAAGACTGCGGACTACTGTAAATTAGGAGTTGTCATTCAATCCTCCATTGACTCACAAATTTCTCCAGCAGAGGTTAGACCATGTTAACAAATGATGCAAGGACAATTGTGTCAAAATAAATGTATAAAATGTAGTATAATTAATTTTGGCAAACAAAGCCTTTTCCTATACCACATACTGTAGGTGATGCATTCCTCCAATCAGGCATTGTGGTAGACTATCATTTGACCATTAAGTCACCATAGTAGCAAAGAATACCGTCTATGTGCCTCATCTAATTTCTAAAGGCATCGTCTCTGGTCCTATACCATTAATCTCGTTCAGCTATTATTAAATATAGTGACCATTTTAGTATGTATTTATCTAAATGTATCATTTAAATTGAGAGGCCTCACAGCTTCCTAACTAAAATGATAAGTGACCTCAAAAATCTTGCCTATCAGAAAATATTGGCAGCTCTTTCTCTCCTCTTAGTTTCCAGCAGACTCCTTCATGGAGATTTGTGTCCAGCCTTTCACACCATCAGTGATCCAAATTAGTTTGACCTTTTCTTCCTTCGTAGAACAACTGGTTCCTCCAGTGCCATATTAAAGGAAATAAATCTTCACTAACACATGAACAAATAAATAAAGGCTTATTACATGTTAAGCAGAGTAGCATTCTTTCCATCTTCCAGAGAAATCTAGATCACTGGATGGCCAGCTTCAAATTTTCCTTGCCCTATCTTGTAATGTCCTTCTTGTGGCTGGATGGAACTTTTGAATATGGGTTATTGGTTAGGCATGTAATGGTCTACAAGTTAATTTCCTAGTACTTACCTATGGATCTATGAACCCACAAGTAAATTGCTTTCAAGCCATCAGGACATACAGCATCAACAAAAATTACAGGATGTTAAAACTACTTAGTAAAACAATCCAGCACAGTATTGCTACAATAGGCATATCTTTCCTTACAGTTTTCTGCTATCCAAAAAGAGGAAACCATAAATTTAGTGGAGTAGGTTAAACAATCCTTTCTGACTGTTTAACTACATAATTTACAATTATATATAAATGTTACCAACTATGTCAAGGGCAATTACCTGCAGTTTTGTCCTTAGCAAATAATTAATAAATAATGAAGGAAACAACAATTCTGAAAAACAGGCAAGAATGCCACAATACGACTATTTGCTTATTAGACGTTGTTGTTCAAAATTCCAACTCCTCATCTTTGGAATAAATGTACTTCCACAATTACCGTCTGAAAATTCTTTTCCCCATCTTTTGGATAAGTACACAACTGCTCATGCTAATGAACTCAAACAGAGATCTTGCCATTAAAACATAAAGTCCTTCCTGAACAGAGCTATCATTTTATTTTATGGAATAATCCAAACAGTTGGCCTTAATAAAATCATACCAGTGTATGCCCTTCAAAGGGTAAGTCTGAAATTTGAGTGGAAACATTTTTGCAGTCATGTTATAACAGATGCATCATCAGTATCTGAGAAGTCAGGACCATATTAGAGAAGATTCTTTTGACCTTATTTGTTTTGTTCTTTAATGATTTACTGCAAGATATCAAAAAAGACTGACTGACACTGTTGTTGATTCTTCACGCTGCATGTAAGTTTGTAAATCAGCACCAAATAATCGATAAACCTGTCAGATCTGCACAGGTGCGAGAACATTCCAGAGTAAACGTGAGTCCTGATATAATGAGTAACACTAAGGTGTGAAATGTTGATTCTTAAGTATCTCTTGAGGAAAAAATCAAGTTGAACATATGAAACAGTATTGTAAGAGAGAGCTAAACAACTTTCAATGTACTTCTCACTCAAGTATTGCTGTTAAGATGCTGGGGAGGTCAGCACACTCATATTACAATCAGGCTTACCCTCATTGATAAGGGTGACTACAGATTGCTTGCACAAAGTAGTATTTTTATTTGCAAGCCCTGTTTATCAACATTCAGAGCTGACTGTCAGTATCTCATGTACAGACTGTAGAAATTCAGGAAGAAGAAAATAGTTAACAATGAACTACTGGGTGTAATAACCAATAACCTTTTATTATAATTAACTGACTCACTGGATTAAAATGAAGGTATCTAAAGTGGGGCAGATCCCACTGTTGTTATCAGAGTCAAATATATAAATAATTTCTGGCTTTACGTGCAAAAAATATGCTTGTTGAAAAGTTCAGATATTTGATCAGGATGCAGAGGAATGATGTATATGATCACCTTTATGATATCAGTGTTGTAAAGTCTTTATAATCTTTCAGAATACCATTGTGAGTTTCATTTTTCACATCCATCTAACCAACCATTTAGTTTTTAAACCGCTAGTCCTGGTGAAGGTCCATATGGTATGAAATTGTGTGGGGCAAACCCATATTTATTATCCTGACAACCATTTCTAGCTCAACGTGTGGGTCACCTTGTGTTTTTGGGCAAACTGAAAGATAACATTTCTCCACAGTCTCATGTACTATATCATGGAGTCTTCTTACAGTGGGCCTTTTCTGTACATCATCTCTTTCAGTGGGGAACACCCATGGGGCATCATCACTAAGTACCTAGCCTTGTCCAGAGGAGCAATGGCCGACTCTTGAGTTTATCATTCTGTTACAAACATTAAGCAACACTGCAAATTAACCTAATTTTTGCTGCCAGTATCTGTGATGGGACTGTGACTATAAGTGAAGATGACGAACTAGGGTGACCAAAAAGCTAAGGAAACTGTCATATGACTTAGCTTTCACTTTGCCTGCCCATATTGGTTCAGTGCCTGCATTATGGCCATCATTGACTATTCATCAGTTAAATTCCCATCTGAACTCATTTATTACCAGTTTCTGGAGATACCTAAACCCTTCCACTTTAGTTGGTTGCCCCCTTGATCTGCTTTGGTGCAGCAGAAAATTATATATAATTTAGGGATACTGATTTTTCATCCCAACAACTTAATTTTCAACAGTTTATAAACTCAATGCTCATCAAAGTTCACAATCACTAGAGGCCAAGGTAACATTACCCACAAACAAAAAGATGAAAACTTTTAAGAATCAGAATGAATATTCTCCAGTCCTTGGCTCTACCTTGATATCCATTCTATGGAAATCATAAAAGATGTGAGATAAGACAAATCCTTGGAAGAATTCTGCTCCACCGTTGAGTACATCTGACACTATGCCAAGAAAGTGAGCAGAGCTTTGACCTCTCAAATCCAGGGACTAAATGCCAACTGCTACTCAGAAGTTACTCAGAGACTCCATACTACTACACCAACACCAACAAGACATTCTGAGTAATGCAGCCATATGGACTTCATGTCCACAAAGCACTTAAACACACTACTGATTTACTCTCCAGATGTAGTCAATATTTATGCAGAGAAGCAATGTATTATACTGGAATCTGCACCGATTCTTGTGATTGAAAGGATAGACTGCCAAATGAAATCACCTTTGTTGCACCCTGTGGCAACCTTTTTTAAGGAGGCATTGAACATGATTACTCTATAACTAAGCAAATCTTGCCATCCCCTTTTAGAAAATGAGGATCGTCACCCAGGTTTATCAATCCTAAGAAACTTTCCTCCCTTTTTATGTAAAAATGATGATGTATGTTATGCATGCTGCCCTAATAATATGTAGCATGTTCAGAATTAATAGACAGATCTCGTCTAATCCTGCAGCCTTGCCTCAGCAAAATTTCAGCATTGCCACAGTGGTTTCATCCACTAAAATGTGATAAATCACAACAGCTGTTCGTGATTCTCTTTCAACAGAAAAATGCAAGAAGTCATCAACTTGTACCTTCCAGTAGCCAAGAATGTCTCCATTTGAGGATAGCATTTCGTAAACCTTATATATTTGGTAGCAATGGCAGAAATCTTACAAGCTGAATGCACAAAACATTTACATGCATGTATTCAGATCTGTAAAGGTTTCTTACAAATGCACTAAAACAAATAAACACACACTCTCATATACACACACACACACACACACACTGATCATATAGGGCAGCAACACACACACACACACACACACACACACACACACACACACACACACACACACACACACACACACACACACACACACACACACACACACACTGATCATATAGGGCAGCAAGCAAACAGTTGGGAAGGTTTGCTGTCTTAAAAAAAGGAAGCGTGAAAAACTGAAACAACGATAGGTATTGTACAGCTGATGCACACCTGAAACAACGATAGGTATTGTACAGCTGATGCACACCTGAAACAAAGTTTGGCATTGTACAGCTGATGCACATCCTGTACACTTGTTCAGAGACTGAACGTCCCCCTTCTGAGCCACCAGATGGTTGGGTACAATCTTCTTGAAGTTGTCTGAATGTCATTCTCCATGGACTTGCCACATTTCTCCAACACTTAGACCTTTGCTTTGGTCATTGCAGCAGCCACTGTCTTGCTACCCTGTCTGTACCTATAGATAATAACCAGAGATCCCCTGTTAGCAGTGCAAGGAAGACTTTTTTATTTGATTTGCCAGATTCTACTCTAATGAAATCACTCTGCAGACCAGTCAGTTACCAACATGAAAAACACCAATCATACTATAGTCACAACTCCTTGCTGTCCCCTCACCTATCGAGGCCTTGAACAGGATCCATTCGTACTTTGTATGTCCTGTGGGCATTGTGACCATGCTGTGATGTTGTTGATGGAAGTGGGGAGGGGGCTACATGACACTAGGACCCACATTGTTATGCTGGGTGCATCATTGCATTCTTGGTAGGTTTACCCTTTGAACTGTGGTATAAGTTCTGGGGGAGACAAAGAATGATTCAAACGTTTACTGCCTTAATGGACATTTTGACCAGAAATATCAGCTCTACTCTTTAGAGGTGTCAGCTGGGTAACCCTTGCCACAGATGGAATCAGATCAATATGCTACTTGAAATCAGCGCATGGGCTCGCCACCCACAAGGTGAAGGGTGTAGGTCAGATGCAATTCCAGTTAGTGCCTAGCAGATGTAGGGCATTTTTCTTCTTTTATTTATTGGTAAAATGTTGCCTCATTCTTTATTTTTAATTGTAACTCAGTATTTATCTGAGTATAAAACAATTGTATGGAACCTGTGTAAGTGAAGTTTGTATGCCACAACCCTGCATGCTCTTCATATCTGTTATATCTGTTTATGTATGTTTTCCCATGTATTCCTTTTTGTACCTGCCAGACATCTCAAAGATGTAATAGTATTTCAAGTGATTACTCTAATAAACTGTCTCAAAGTTTGCATTGTAAAGCTTTTTTCCCCATGTCTCTTATGCAAGAAACAAAACTTTTACTGTATAACACTAACAATAATAAAATAAAATTATAGAAAAAGGAATTATGTCTAAAGTTGTGATTGCATTTGTGTGAATAGCCATTTTCTAACATTACTTTCTAAATCTTGGGAACATTTCATGGATACTAATCACTTTTGACTCTGATTTTCCTTAATAACACAAAAATACTGACAGATGTTGCAAATTTAGACTTTCAAACTATGTATATGATATCTAATGAACCGGAAGTATTAAAGTGAGGATGAATCTGTGCCAATCAAAAGCTGCTGAAAGCTGAAGACTTGGAAATTTCTGGTTCTCCTGTTCCGTGAAGTCTTACATTAATTTAGCAATGAGTGCTCTCCAGAGGTCAGATATGAGAGAAGGATCCCGAATGGCTCTGTGTAGGCACTATGCCAGTGGTAGAATACACTAGTGACTAGTCAGACAATGCTATTATCGTCCCTTGTCTGCCAGCAGCTCTTGGAAGGTGTGCAATCACTCGGTGACCTATGGCAGGCATGTCATTTTCATGTCATTTGACTTTTATAGGATATGCTGCACAAAACAGGGTATCACAATATAGCAGCTTGTGTTGCTGTCCTCATAAGTGCTGGCATGGATGGTTGGTATGAAAGTGTGAAACCTCGCATGCACTATGTCTACTAGGTGGTCCATGCCTCATTATAACTAACAGATATAACGGATATGCTCTTTAAAGGCTCTATCAGCTAAAATGTTATGAGATGTCCTTGTTAGAGTCAGTGACCCATCTGCACATGCTCACTGTGCTTTGCAGGTAATCATGCAGGTGCACAAGACCCAGAGAGCACCTTTGTGTGACGTGGCTCACAGGCACAATGCTTAGAAAGAGTAAATCAGTGATGTTCATTAGGTATTTTCCAATTATATAACTACTTCAGTCAGAGTCTCTAATTTATGTGTTATATACCTGACCAGTGGCCATAGACTTCATCATCCTGCTGAAGATTACTGATAGTCAGTCATTCAAACTGTGGTCACAGGTCCAGAAACTTTCTTTATCAGGCACAACCCTTCCTTTGAGGTAAGTTTTAAATTAACAGTTTCTACTTGCATGCTGCCTAATGCAGGAATATTTATATGGCTCACAGATAGGATGCAGGAAATCAAACAAGGGGAAGTCACTTCCAGAAAGAGGCCATTTACTAGTAGAGTGCCTCAGAGTTGTGTGCTGCAACCTGTCCTGTTCGGCATCAACTTTTCTGAATTAAAAGCCAAAACCAAAGAGCTCTGGATAACCAAGTTTGCAGATGGCTGCAAGCTAGATGCAGTCATTGACTCACAAAATGACTTTGCTATTCTGCACAAAGGTTTGTCCCAAATAAATAACTGGTGCCAAAATTATGGACTGAAACTAAATGCCAATAACTGCATTAATGTATACTTTGAAAAGTCATACAGGGAACTACCACATTGACAATATGCCCCAAAAAGTTGACCCAGTAGTCAGTGGCGGCTGGTGACTTCAAATCAAAGGGGGGCTGCATGAGACAGCTGAATGCGTGGGGTCAAGGGGAAGGGGTGTGGCCAACTAGAAAGGGGAGGAGCTATGCTCAAAACCACAAAAACTAACTTTAATTAAATACGCTGCCCTGGGTGGCAAACCATCATTATGAGAGTCCAATCAAGACAAAAATACGTGTAGAAGAATAAAAATATTTCAATGCATTGGCTGCATGACAGCTTACTTAATATCTAGATGGAAACAAAAGGTTGTGAGGCATGAAAAAATAAATTACTTTTTAAATACATTACTGGAATGCCAGTCAAAATCAAGTATAAGAAAAACCAGAAGCACTCAACTCAAACCACTTCTCCTTGCACTGCAGTTCTAATTATAATTTATATTCAGCGTTATTAAATTACCAAGTAACATGCTGAAAGTAGAAATCTCTGTGATGCCCCCACTTGTAAAAATGTTTCTTATCCAAAAAAGACCTGCTACCTGACAACTATCTACTTGTTTCATGGGGTAAACATGATCAAAGTAAAAAATGAATAGCAAACAAGAAACAAGCTCAAGATACATTGCTTAAAGGATTACTGTACAGGTTATGGACCACACATGATTGGCATTCTGTTTAGTTTACGGGTAAAGTCTGTAGAGATGACTGGAACTCTCCAACAAGTGTAATGAGCTTTTTAAAATAATGGAATCCTGTCCTTTAATACCCAAGGCTTATACATTATCTAGTCAAGTATTCACTGCATGGCAACAACAGAAAGGCTTTCAATGTTGGCAATTCTTTGACAGCATGCTTATTAAAGCTTACTTGCATCTTATGATCTCAGACAAGCTTACCTTATGGTCATTAAAGCATTGCTACTTAAACACAGAGCAACAGGCACTTTCTGAGAAATAAGCATAAATCTGAGTAATAAGCATAAATCAACAGTACAAAAATATGACAGAAACCAGACCGTTCTGCAAAATCAACGACAGATGAAAAGCCACTGTAGTACTTGTGTCTACCTTGGATGGGGGGACACACTGCACATTTACACTGCATAACTACTCCTTGCCTTGCTTGGACACATCCAGAGTCACTACATGGGGGAGTGGGGTGCAACAAGTATGTTACAATTTGAAATGTCTCTGGCTGACTGTGATGGCCCTGACACATTTGTCATACCTCTCAACCTCAGAGCAAGAAATATGGACAAAGCCATACACAGAAGTGGGACAAAGGTCCAAAAATAAGGACAATTTTTAAATATTGCTCTAATAAACTTAGAAAGATAATAGAATAGGTCTTGCATTAGTATGAATTTTCTGAAGGGTATAAAATCTGAAACTCAAATGTCTGTCATTATTTTCTAACTTCAGTCTTTAGTGATTTGTCACTAATTTGCCAAAAAACACAATTTTTTGAAAAATGGACTAAAAATGTGATGCAAAAATATAAAATAGCCACGCAATACAGCTGGGAACCTGTCAAAGAAGGGGCACTTTAGTATTAGTACTGCTAACTTGAGCAGCTGACAAAATAAAAGAATCTACATGCATTACAAGTAATCTATAGCTTTGATTATTACAGTTATTTCTTAATTGTAAACCCTCCATGTTTTCTTCCAAAATTGATATTTTGAGGAGGGATTATTAGGGGAAAGAGCAACATTTTGAGCCCAAATCAGGGACAGTTGAGAGGTTGGCTATGCCTAATTCTATAAAGCAATTTATTTGCATGTACCTCTCAACCTGTTAATGCAGTAAATCTGAACTAGGCCAAATATATTGGGGGAACATATAAACAGTACTAAAAATTGCTCTTGTATAAATTGAGACAGTTGATAGAATAACATTTCTTACTTTAGCATGCATTTTTCTGAAGGTTATGAAGTCTGAAGCTCAGTGTATCATTTAGTGACTTAATTCCTAAATGATTTGCCAGAAAACTACAAATTTTATGAAGAACAAACCAAAAATAAGAAGCAAAAATCTATTTATTCTTTGAAAATCTGGACAGTTGGGAGGTTTAGTTCAGCTGGGCCTGTCTGAGTTTAATGCCCTTCCCCCCTGACAAAGTCATGGTTGAATGGAGCCTCTGCAGCCATTCCAATGAACCATTACTTGGCTATTTCACTCCATTTACCATAAACACTAATGTGCATACTGCTTTACTTCTATGATAAGTTGGACTTCATTTGAAAGTTTTATTTTGTATTTTACAGCACAAACACTAAGTCATCTGCTAAACAAAGCAATGTAGTCTCACAATGAAAACTTAGCATTAAAACTTCTCTGCCCTTGAAACTCACATTCATTGAAACAGCATTGAAACCCACATTCAAAGAAAATACATTTTGCCAGTGGCAGATAAAGATTAATTTTGGGCTGTTTTCAAATCATAGGCCCCTTACATATGAAACACACATGTGCTCTTTGATACACCTTCCTCATTGTACTAAATTATATTCCTTGTACAATACAGTACAGTTGTTAGAGGGCATTTTAAATTTGTTTTGAACATTTTTCCAGTAAGCAATGAAACAAAACGCATGCACCCATAATGGCAAAACTGCCCAGTTCAGAACATTTATCACAAAAGTTTACTCAGACTTCCACAGTCCACCATTATCAGTAAATATGCACAATTCTACAGTCCACTATTATCAGTAAATATGCACAATTCTACAGTCCATTATCAGTAAATATGCACAATTCTACAGTCCATTATCATTATTATATGCACAATCTCTGAAGAAGTAAAAGTCATCTAAATAATTCCACATTAAAGAAATCTGTAACTAATGAAGAGGTTGCTGCTAGCAAACACCTTTATATTTCATGGTTTCATCGAAAAATAAAGTGTCTGTTGCCCCTCAGGAATAAATTGCCTATATTACATTAAAAAAATGATAAGCTAGTAATATTGCAAGAGGAAATGGATGGCAAACTGATAACAGACTCATAGTTAGTATCTTCACCAAGGAGAACATTCTCAGTACGGCAGCATCCACCCCTTGTGGGAGTAGAACCCACAGCCTTCTGCATCAAAAGCAAGTGCACAACCTGTTGTGCTATTAACAAGGCAAACTGACTTCACTTAAGCAACACTAAACTTCTGTTCCCCTGCAGCTCTCAGCTTCTTGTAAAATCTACTCAATACTCAACTGCATCACAACTTCTCAGCACAAGAAAACTGCAAAACGCCAAAATGTATTTGGGGGGGGGGTTAAAAGCCCAAAAACCAGGGACACATTAAACATTGCTTGTATAATCTTGGAAAGTTGCTAGAATAAAATGCTGTGTTATCACCATACATTTTACTGCCAAGGTCCCTGTGCAAAACAGTCAGAGCAACATACCACTACACCAAATCAGCTGCTTTGTAAAAGAAAGGAAGACTGAAACTTAAATGGCTATCATTTAATGAATTCAGTTCTCACCATAGCTGTCAACCTCTTAGCACAAAACACCTGGACAAACCCAGTAATGAGGGAATACAGCCCTCAAACATATTCAGTGAATTCAGTTTTTGCCATAGCTGTCAACCTTAGCACAAAAAACCTGGACAAAGCCAATAATGGGGGAATACAGTCCCAAAAATAGGAACAAATTTCAAATATTCATCTTATAAACTTAGAAAATTGCTAGAATAAAAGGTTGTGTTACAGTTGTGTTACTATGTATTTTCTGAAGAACATGAAGTCTGAAATTCAAACGCCTGTAAATTTTATTGCTGACAGAACAAAAACAATTTTCAGCAGAGACCCAGGGAGAAATACTGCAGACACGTCTTTGTAAAATGACAGGGGACAAGAGCAAATCCACACAAACACAGAGAGGAGATGCAGACTCCACACAGAAGGCACCTCAGCCAAGAATCAAACCAGAAAACCTATAGCTGTGAGGCAGCAATACTACCACTGCACCATCAAATACACAAGGAATTAAATATTCAGAAACCTGAAGTCTGAAATTCAAATGCCTGTCAATTTTATTTAACATTTGTTAATTAGGACAGTCTGACTTGGAACAAAAAAAAATTTCAGCAGAGGCCCAGGAAGAAATAATGCAGACATGTCTTTGTAACATGGGAGAACACAAAAGCAAACCCACACAAACACAGGGAGAAGATACAGACCCCACAAAGAAGGCACCCCAGCCAAGAATCAAACCTGAGAACCGGCAGCTGTGAGGCAACAATGCTACCACTGCACCATCAAATATCAAGCATTGCAACATTTACAAACCACAGATATTATGAGGAACAGATCAGATCAAATATGAGGCAAGAGCTGCAATTTTTTTTTTTTATAAATGGTGGTGGGTAGGGAATTCAGGTCTTTAACACCTGCATACAAGGTACAGGATTCAAGCCAGAGGTATTCCCTACCACACACACACACACACACACACACACACACACACACACACACACACACACCTGTAGTAGCAAACCACAAAAACTAAATATACTGCCCTGGGACTGTCATTATGAGAGTCCAATCAAGACAAATTGAAGTGTATAAGAATAAAAATATTTCAGTGCACTGGTTACATGACAGCTTACTTAATATCTAGATGGAAACAAAAAGGTTGTGAGGCATGAAAAAATAAATTACTTCTTAAATACATTACTGGAATACTAGTCAAAATCAAGTATAAAAAACAAGCTTCTCCTTGCACTACAGTTCTAATTATAATTTATATTCAGCTTAATAAAAGTACCAAGTAACATGCTGAAAGTAGCAATCTCTGTGATACCCCCACTTGTAAAAATGTTTCTTATCCAAAAAAGATCTGCTGCCTGACAACTATCTACTTGTTTCATGGGGAAAATATGATCAAAGTAAAAAATGAACAGCAAACAAGAAACAAGCTCAAGATAAATTGCTTAAAGGATTACTGCACAGGTTATGGACCACACATGATTGGCATTCTTTTAGTTTACGGGTAAAGCCTGCAAAGATGACTGCAAATCTCCAACAAATGTAATGAGCTTCCGAAAATACTGTAATCCTGTCATTTATTACAAATACTGTCATATGCATTTCAATACCTAAGGCTTGTACATTATCTAGTTATGTAAATATTCTCCGCATGGCAACAACAAAAAGGCTTTCAGTGTTGGTAATTATTTAACAGTATGTTTATTAAAGGTTACTTGCATCTTACAATCTCAGACAAGCTTACCTGATGGTCATTAAAGCATTGCTACTTAAACACAGAGCAACAGGGCACTGCGACAGCATGCATTTTCTGAATAATAAGAAGCATAAATCAACAGTATCAAAATATGACAGAAAACCAGAACATTCTGCAAAATCAAGGACAGATGAAAAGTCACTGTCGTAGTTGTGTCTACCTTGGATGGAGGGATACTCTGCACATTTACACTGCATAACTGCTCCTTGCCTTGCTTGGACACATCCAAAGTCACTACATGGGGGAGTGGGGTGCAACAAGTATGTCACAATTTGAAATGTCTCTGGCTGATGGTGATGGCTCTGACAATCATACCTCTCAACCTGAGAACAAGAAATCTGGACAAAGCCATACATAGAAGTGGGACAAAGGCCCAAAATAAGGACAATTTTTAAATATTGCTCTTATAAACTTAGAAAGATAATAGAATAGTAGTAGGTCTTAGTGCTACACAATAGTGAAGCAGGAACAGTTGGGTCTTGGGTGACAGTGAACCAGTTACTTCAGTTAGGAGGGGGTGAGACTCCAATTTACAGTTTCTTTGATTTAATTTAAATAAAATCTCAGTAGAATCACACAATACAAAATATGTTACACACAACATGCATCCAAAAATATAGAGACAAAGCTATTTTAACATTTTTTTATTTTCAAACTTGAAAATAATATAGACATTTTAAATTCTAAAGATGACATGTAAAATTATTTACAAACAAATTATACTTAGCAGTTATAAAATAATTACTAGATTCAAAATATATGTAATTTGCTTTTTTGGTACAGACATAAATCCTTCAACATTATATCAATAATCCCAACACATCAGTGTAACAAATGTCAAGTCATCCACTCTAACTATATAACCAAAACAATTTTCATATCTGTTAATACATCTATCTAATCGCCTTAGCATTTGTATTCCTCGATCACCTACATCTGACATGAGCTACATGAAAACACTGCCAGTCATACTAAACTGTTTCACTTCAAGTACACAAGGCAGTAATGTGCATATACAAAAAAAAAAAATTCCATGTCTATAAATGTGAACATTAATCACCCAAGTCTTCTATACACATGGAAGAAGACATAACTGTACTGAACATCTCTGAAAAATTTTACATGGGATATAGGGACAGGAGGGCAACAAACAGCTGAAGGTACAGATTGCAATGGACCAATCAATCAAACAGTTGGAAAAGTGAATCATGAGCTACAATACTTACTTTACTTCTGCATCACCTTCACTCTGTTCTTCTTCTAACTTCTTTTCTTTCTTCTTCTTTCATCTTCTGTTCTTCCTTCAGGCTAGGCTAGCACAGGCTACACAGCACAGATATTACCACCCAAATAAAAAAAAAAATAAAAGAATCCAATACCAAATTAAATTATTAATAAAATTGGACTCCTTGCTTAATCACAGTAACGAATCAATCCACATTCCACAAGCCCACAACTGACTGATTGATTCTCGCTCTTTTCCCAGCACATATAGCCCGGGAAGAGAGCGACAACCAATCAGCAGCATTTAGCCCAGCAAGCACGTCATGACGTGCCTGCGGACGTCGCAGTCCGAGCCCCTTCCAATTCTATGTGGTCTGGAACTGCATAGACTTCTGGGAATCACAGTGATTCCTTCATTACTCCACCAGGCTGCAATAAAAACAAAAAAAAATCTATTTAAAACCGCCGCAACCCGAGGCAGTTAAAGTGCGCATGCGCGTACTTCCGAGTCGCGGACTCGAATTTCTCATTTTAAACAAAAAAAACCCATCTGCTACTGTGATTACTGTCACACAAGAAAAGGTCACATTTTCTTCTTTTTAGCTGAGGGGGCTGCAGTCCGGCAGTCCGATGCCACGAGCTGCCCCTGCCAGTAGTTCAAGATTTTGGAACTTATGTAGACAGTGACAGTACTTTCAACCAGCACATGTCCTTTGTTGTAAGACTGTCCTTCTGTACTGCACAGCTTATAAACAAAGGGATTGTGTGTAGATTTAGGGATGTTATTGTCCACTTTTTCTCAGCCCTCATTAAGCCAATCATTGAATACAATGTTGCCTTTGTCATGTATCTATCCAGACACATGCAACAGCTACAACACTCATTACAGATGCCTTAGTAGGACAAAATGCCTAAACAATATGTTGTGCTTGGAGCAACTCTAAGCCCTGTCACTATACTCTCTATCCTACAGACTGCTAAGAGGTGACCTGTATCTGACATACAAGGCATCCTCTGACCCAATACTGATAGATATACTGCACATCAGCAAGTCAAACAGCATCAGAATTATATGGTCTGGTGAGATAAACCTCTTTTGCAACATCAGCAGAACAGTTTGGAGGGAGAGATATATCACCCCGTTTGCCCAAGGTAAGCTCATTT